>NC_056745.1:1558706453-1558858953 GCF_019279795.1 Protopterus annectens
TGGCAACCTGCCAGCAGATTACCCAAATGTAATGACTGCAACAGTGAATACACTTGAACATCTACATTTATGGTAAGTGTACACAACTGTACTTTCAGAATAATCATTCCTATAGTTACAACCTTTGTCCACCAACATTTCTGACAAAGTACGCAAGCTAATTTTTAAACTACCATCACATTACGTTCTCAAAAACATATCCACAGTTACCATCTGTTTCACATCTGTTTCACATCACACATCCAGCATTTGCTGTCTACCTGATTGGTGTATGAAAATATCTATGCAGTCACTTCCAAGCACAAATCCTAAACCTTCTGCACTTTAGAGGCATGCAGATGTCCTCTGATCTTTGTGTATTGTCTTTCCATTCTGTCTTCCCAGTCTTTTCTACCTTCTTTTGATTAATTCTTATACAATATTTTATATGCCCTACTAATATATCCCTTTTGTAATAGCAACTTATGTTCTACATTCAGTTTTGCAGCTTGTTTTTGTTTCATTAATGGTCAGTAATCCGTTCTTGTCTTCACAAGTAGTGTATATCATTTAATCTTCGCAATGGCACTATTCTTGAGAGGTTGAAAGGCAAATAGGCGCATTTCTCCTTGGGGGCAGTGTGTGTGTGTGTGTGTGTGTGTGTGTGTGTGTGTGTGTGTGTTGGGGGGGGGGGGTAGACCGTTTCCCAGCGCTAGTTTCTTTTATATTAAAATACCTTTCTGAAATCTTTGATTTATGGCTGAACAATTCTTCTGTCTAACCACAGCTTTTGTAGCCTTTTTTATATTTTCATGTTGAGTTCGACTTTTCTTGCTTTGCATACCTCAGAGTATATAAAGCTCGTCCGTAATGCACCTTTCTTCTAAGACCATTGTATGGGATTCGATGAATCCTTAGAATTTGTACTTTGCACTGGAGAAGCTTTTCCATCTTCTGAGCTACCTGTTTCATCTGAGTGAAATTCCTGTCATGAAATGTATGATTTCTAGTAGCAGTTGTATTTGCATCTGCTAAAAGGATTTTTGAGAAGTATGTTTTCTCTCTTGATCTCCTGTATCTTGTTTTTTTTACAAGGACAGGGCCATTCTGAAGACCCTACCCATTGTTTTGTGCCAAATGTGGCCATAGAGTCAGACCTTAACCAATCCATTCAACAGACTTTTTTCCATGGATATTCTAATTGAGGAGGGGGTTTCTATTTTATGGATATGAACTAGCAACTCATAGTTTAGTTGAGAGGAGAGTTGTTTGCAAAGGCAGACCGTTGTTTCTATCATTCTCACCCCAGGATGAAGCTCTTAGAGAAAGCATTTCAGAACAAACTTTCTAAGTAATTGTCTGATTACATCCAGTTTTATCACACTTCACCCAAAGCCTGTTCCTCTAGTTCAGTTGCTGTCTTTGCACCTTTCTTTAGACACACAGCTTTGGACAGTAATTTTTAAACAGCTGCTTGGTCGTCTTGAACATTTGTAAGACACTATAAGTTGAATGTAATGTCCAGGTCTTCCTTTGGAGGCACTGTTATGTGTATTATGTGGAGGATTTTCCAGTAAGGATGTATCCCTGGAGGAATTTTTTGAGGCTGTGTACTGTTATGGACCTCCTCTTTGTTTAGATACAAAAGATGTTTATATAAACAAAATGGCAGAGCTTGTAAGATGCAGGTCTGTCTTCCATAATATATCCCCCACCTTTGGTGCAGCTAGTTTTTCTTCCTTCTGGCCTTTTGCTGATTGATTGGTGGTTTTCAGCACATGCACAGATTATCGAGAGAGACATGGCTTCATGATGCTTTATGGGATGGAGAAGGGTTCTTAGCACCCTGGGAGAGTTTTACTTTCTGAGTGGCCCTAACACCTGTAGCGGAAGTCCTTTTAGGAAGGATAGACTTACTTCTTACAGACCTATCAGAGTAAGAAAATAATGTTGATTTTTTTGTTTCAACAGACCACATTTGGTAATTGTTGACATGGTAGATGTTAATCATGCATATGAGAAGTTTGTATAATATTGCATTATTTTAATTAATATTTGCTGCAGCACCAAAACTTGTATGCCAATTATGTTGCTATGCATGTGCTATGTGTTTTATAGCTTTTACGTAATTGTCATATGTTTTATATCTGCATTTGTTTTCTTTGGTCTCCTTTAAAATGGGCTATTGCTGTGCTCAGTAAAGTTTAGCATGTTTTCTAATGATCAGTTTGCCCATCTCCATAGCATTGTTTAAATTTCTTGCGATCCCACACAAGCCATGCTGCCATAAGATATACATGTAAAAGCAGAAAATTAATTTCTTGTAATTTTATTTATATGTACAGGTGTGTCAGTAAAAAAGTTCACTGTGTGGAAGATTTTATATCTAGTTAATCACTGTATACTAATCAGATCAGATAATGGTAGTAGAAGTAGCTAACTTAAACTCGTCCTAAGTCAAAAATAATAAATAAAAATCAAGTTTGAAATATATAGAATTACCAAGTTTTCAAAAGTAATCAAAGCAGGGTAGGCAGTCTGTTTCCAGTTGAAAATTATAGGATTTTCCACTAGAAACACTGCCTACCCTGCTTGGATTACTTTTGAATACTTGTATGTAATTTGAAATATTGTACAGAATTACTTTTTTATTATACTTTTTTGACTTCGTAAGAGTTTGTTTGCTACTTCTACTACCATTATCTGATCTGATTAATGTGCAGTGATTAACTAGATATATATGGATTGAAAATCTTCCACACAGAGAAGTTTCTTACACATTTTGTTTTTGGACCCACTATACTTGTTTAGTTGGTTGTTTGAGACTTTGGGGATACCCCGGAGATTACTTGTATTTTGAAGCAGTGCCTTCCACGCTGTGCTTCAGAGCAGGTTTTCCTGCATATATGGGAAGCTTGTTGAAGTTCATAGGTTCATAGATTAGTACTAAGCTAACTGCCCTTGCAAGCCATTTTAAGGCTAGCCAATTGTCCCTTGAGAGACTCAAACCCCGCACCTTGTGTTTATAAGGCAAACACCTTAACCATTAGGCCACCCTCCCAACCCTAATTGGGTTGTAAGAGACTGTTTAAATTCACATGTTTTTAATTGCGTCCTAAGAGGGTTAATGTGTCCAGAATATGACAGTTGGACTTACTGTAAGTTCTGAGATTTAACAGATGATTAGTTTATTTATTCTGGAGCAGCTAAAATGTCTTAGCAGTAGCCCTTCCTGTTTTGCTTGCAATGAGGAGGCTTTGTTTATGCTAGACTACTGTCAGTTTTCAACTAGGAGTACCAAAATTAATTTTCCACGAGTAAGATTATTTCAGCTAATTAGGAGTTTTTTGTGTATGACTAATACAGTAATTCTGCCTGTGCACCAGTTAGCAGATGCATCTGGGAATTCTTTGTTACACTTCAGTAAGAGTCCTGTTATGTATAGCTCTGTATCTTCTGAACAGAAAGTCGGGAGAGTGATACTTGCTTATGTATGCTGGGGTGTATTTGGTTTCTGTGCAGGTGATTGAAAAGACGTGTGTTTTCTGAAATTAAAATGAGGGACTAGCAGTGGGTTGCACTATTGACTTAAGATGTGGTTTTGTTTTCAGTATTTTTTCTTAATTTTTAATTTATTTCATTTGTTTTACAGCTGCATCTTATACTGATAGTTCTGATGATGAAACCTCCCCACGTGACAAGCTGCAGAAAAATTCTAAAGGCAACAGTGATTTCTGTGTAAAAAATATCAAACAGGCAGAGTTTGGACGCAGGGAAATAGAAATTGCAGAACAGGGTAAGAGTTGTCCGTGTTCATTAAAGAAAAAAGAAAAGTTGCATGCTGCAAAAGTCATATACATACACAAACAAGATAGTGAACTAGGACATCTTTGTTGAAACTGTATTGGAAACGTTTACAGCTGTATAGCTGTGACACAACTGTGTAACTCAATATAACAATCACCTTCACACTTCTGTACTGTAAGACTTTGCATAAAGAGAATGGCATATGGTGCAGGCAAGATGAGCACAACCAAATGATCTGTTGTCACAGGCGATTATTAGCATTCAAACATAGCCCAAGGTAAGGTGGAACTGCTGTCCATGGAGTACCCCAAATGAAGGTTAGGCAAACAGGAGTAAACAGAAAGCCATTGAGGAGACACCCCATAGGTGGGGTAACCCCGTAACATAAGAGGAAAAAATAGCTAGCCTATCAAAAAGGGCTACTAATGCTATCCTGCCACTGAAGATTGTCTGTGGTGCCACCAAGAAGCCCTTTGTGGGCTTTTCGAGGATCGATGATCCGGTAGCATTTATCCATTGCTGAGCAGATGAGTTACCTTTAAGGGTTAAAAAAAAAAAATCCACATAATTTCTGTCAGGAATTTAACATTTTCTATAAAACTAATTAATTTAAGGTATGAAAAAATGTTTTATTCGACTGTCAAGTCACAGTGACTTTTTGCATTGAGATGTGACTTTTTACTTTTGTGGGGAAAAAAGTTTTATTTTTTTACGTTTTTTTTTTTTTTTTTTTTTTTCCCTGCGTTAAACTTTTCTTAAATTACTTTTGGGGCCGGAGTAAGTGTTTTAATGAGAATTTGGTATAGGTTAGTTTAGGTTCCATTTTAATATGCACCCTTTTGTTCCTCCTGTTCATATTAGGAGACTTTTTGTATCTTCTTTGGTGAAGGTGAAGGATAATGCTGAGTGATTAAAATGTGCAAATTCCTCCAACCCAGTATTGTAACATATCAGGTTGGCTCCTGACATGGGAAGATAATTTGGGTTTGAAGCAAGGCCGTGAATTTTAAAATACATTGGTATGCTTAAGGATGATGTCACCCTTACATCGGCATGGTTACTGCACACTGCTGTTTTGCATCTAATCAGAGGTCTTATGCTCTTCATGGTGTGACTGGTATCCTCACCTCTTTTTTTTTCCCTTAATTAATATGTGGGTTCCCATCTAAGTATTTTTGAATCCAGGTTAGGTATGACTGCATGTTAAAGATGCTGAAGAGTTCTCTAAAAGATGTAACATGGTTAGATTATTTTGTTTCTGCATGCTGAATGCCATTTTATTCTGTAGCTTACAATTTTTGTCTTTTCAGAAATGCCAGCCCTGATGGCTCTGAGAAAGCGTGCTCAGGGAGAAAAACCACTAGCAGGGGCAAAGATTGTGGGCTGTACGCATATTACAGCACAAACTGCAGTAAGAAATTTTATTTTATATGCTTTATTTTATATTGCTGTCTAGTAGTTGTAATAGATTTGCAAGTGACGTTTCTTAATATTTTGCAGAAGTGTTTTCAGAACATGAAGAGGCAAGTGTTTTGAGGGGGGCTCATAGCTTTGCTTAAAATGTTTAATGGAAGTAGATGTGATCTGACTCTTGAGGGTCTTGTGTAGTGGGAATATTCATGATGTGAGATATTCTTCCATTTGTCTCCTCGTGACTGTTCAAACATTTTCAATACTGGTAATTTGCAGAGGCATGTCATTGGGCCTAGGCCAACAACCCTTTTATCGACTAGGCGTTAATGTACATCAGAGTTCCTTGGTGCTTTCCAGTCATTTGGAGCATTCCATTCTCATGCTAGCTCTCATAAGAAAGCACCATATTCAATCCTGAAAAAGCACAAAGCAGCTGATTACCAGGCTTCTGATTTAGGACTGCTAATGTCATTGTTTGTCATCTGGGGCTGGAGCATGATGAAAGAAATCTGAGGAGGAGTGGATACATCTTTATTTTTCTGTTTCCTGTCTTTTTAACAAGAGAAATGGGCCCAACTGTGTTACTAATGGCAACCATTGCCTCTCCAGGGAGGAACACAGCAGAGGAACCTTCCCTGCTCCCAATCGCAAGACCGACGAGTGGTTGTCCTTTCCCCTTGTGTAATTTCCTTACTGGTTAGATCCAATCACATTTAAAATAAATATAAAGTCTGAACTCCCAACAAACCCCAGAACCTTTAAGAATGTTTTCAAGGTGAATTACCTCCTGTTTGGTGTAGGCATATGTAAATTCAAAGCAACGTCCCAAACTCAGAGAACATAGTGGCCTGTGAGGCATTGTTTATGGAAGCCCTGTACAAGCTTCTAAATAACTGCAACAAAACAGCAGCAGCAAACAGAAATAAACTTGTGACAAACTTGAAAAACAATTCCCCTTGGTAGACCTCCAATATTAAAAGGTTGTACAACATAAGAAAGAAAATCCTGTCCAGAAATAGGAAGGCTGTCCCTAAAAGACAAAAAAAACCCCTCATCAGTCTCAGCAAGCAATTCTTGGGACTAATAAAGTCCAACAAAGCCAACTTTGAGGCAAAATAGCCTCCCAGGCTAAGGATAACCATAATACATTTTTCAGTTATGTACACAATCTTAAAGGGAACACCCAGCACTGTGATGAACTAATAGTAAATTGAACTTTCTATACCGAACTGGGAGTTGTAGCAAATTTGTTAGCCGGTAAATTTAGCTCCAGTTTTACCCCCTATCACCCCCAATCCCACTCCCAGGAAATACTCTTTACCATTTCCCCTAGCTGTCACTAAAGAACAGGTCCTCGCTGCATCCAGAGTTAAAAACACTGCATAATTGGGTCCTGATAATATCCCAGGACCCATTAGTTCAGTGTGTCCTGATAATATCATAGGATATCTCCTAAATAGATTGAAAATTACTTGTTTGACCAACTAGAATCTCTGTTCAACCACAGCTTACAGACAGGTTTCATCCCTAGGGAATGGAGTAAGGTGGACCATCAACAGACCCAGGGAACTACATACCAGTAAGTTTGACCAGTCTTGTATGCAAGGCCATGGAAAGAATATTTGTGGACCTGATAAACAAAGACACAGGAAATCTTCAAACACTTGACCCATCCCAGTTTGGTTTTGTCAAGGGCAGGCCATGCCTACTAAACATGGTAGACTTCTTCAAGAAGGTCACTAGAGGCATGAACAAGGGAGGAATGGTATGTACTGCCTACCTTGACCTGGCAAGGGCATTTGACACAATATCTCATTCTGGTATTATAGATTATTAGATCAGGTATCATTTAAATGTATACAAATACAGTATTTTCTTTGCATAGGTCTAGAAATGCAGACATTGAAGCAGGTTTCACAGTTTGCATACAGTTTCAGTAAATGCACTTTCAATCAGTGAAAATAACCTTCAGTCAATTAATACTGATAAGCACAGAATGTTTTGTACATTTGACTACAATCACATCTTGTTCGTATGCTGCAAAGCTTAGGAACCAAGGATAAAGAGGTGTGTAGTTAGAACTTTACAGGGTTTTGCTATTATTAGGAAATACTTCAGATTTAGTTAAGTTAGTTTGTTTGGACTGATATACAGAAAGTTCTGGCAGTGTAGTCCTCAGAAGACAGTGCAGACACTCTGGTATGAGTGCAGAAGTCAGGTCAAATATCCAGTATTCCAGAATATTAATTATATTGTTAAGGAGGAAAGGAATATAAAGAATATGAATGCAGAGGACTGTTTGTCATTGCTGTTACTGGAAACAGTATTCGAATATTGTTTACGTCTGCCTTCACTGTACAAAATAAAGCATTCTTAACCGAACTACAGTGTGTGCAGACTTTATTGTGAAAGGTACAAGCAGACTTGGCACATAAATGAGAGATTGGCACACGTTCATCACAAGTTCTAGTTAATTAACAGACATTCATTCTGGTCTCATTCCAGTTTCTTCCAATTGTTTCCAATATCCTACAGTCATAGCAGTTCTTTCATAGACAAACTCGCATATTTAGGCATAAATCCCTATGTCATCTGATGAATAGCCAAATGGCACACAGATAGGACTTGTGAAGTTAGGATGGGCCCCGGGAATCCGCCTCTGCCAAGAGGCCTGTTACTAGTGGTGATCCACAGGGCTCATTACTGAGGCCTTTCCTGTTTGGAATATACTTCTCTGAAGTCAAGGCAGATGTAGAGGGCCTTTGGCTGAACAAATCTGCTGATAATTGCACGCTGGGCGCAATCATTGAATCCCCCAAAGATGCAAATATCCTCCAGGAAAGTCTGACGCAGACAAATAGGTGATACCAGAACCATGGCCTGAAACCCCTTGTAAAAATGCATAATTATACCCGTTGGGAAGACGACTTCTCCTGCAAATTTGCAATATTGATAACACACCGTAAGAATAGACCCAGTGTTAAGGGACTTGGGAACTCAGATTGACAGTAACTCTAATTTTGATCACCATGTCTCCGTGGTAGTGAGAAAATCCTTCTACATTACACAACTTAAAAGTAAGGGCATAGCTTCCCGATCTAAGAAGATCATAGGCCAGCTATACTCAACCCTCATTAGACCAGTGATAGAGTACAGTGCACACTTCAACATGTAACTGACCAGGCGTTTGCAATGGCTGGAGCGGCCATAGAAGTGCGACATTAAAAGAGTACAGGGCATAAGTAATGTCTCCTGTTCAGACAGAATCAAAGCCCTCTCCCCTGTACTTGGTCATCTACAGATTAGTGAGGGGAGATTTATGCCTAACCTACAAGGCTTTCTCCAGTCCAGCCCTGATGGATCTGCTACACATTTGCAAAACAGCCAGCACTAGAATTACCTTATTTAAGGATCTAAACCTTGTCTGTGACATAAATATTAGCCAAACATCTAGTGGAGTTTGGCTTTATTGGCCAGAATTTGTCCGGAACAGACTTAAAAAGGAAAAAAGTCACAGGCATTCAGAACTGCCATATAGCTGAAACACCTGATGTCCTTAAGGGGTTACTATAGCAATAACCCACGCCTGGGTGTGGGTAATGCTGGATTTTACCCATGGTTGGTGTGGTTTGGTCACGAGGGCGAAGTCCGAGTGACCAAACAAAGCCAACTGTGGGTAAATCCAGCATTACCCACACCCAGAAGTGGGTTATTGCTATTATACAATGACATTATTTAATAAAAAAAATAATTACTTATCTTAAATAATGGCATTGTATAATGCCTCCTTGCTGCCCTTCCACAGCTGTCTGGTATTCTGCGGCAGTTCTGATGTACTGCGCATGCGCATGCCTACGCAGTACATCAGAGCTGTGGGCAAAAGCAAAGGAGAAAGCAAGATCTCCGTCGCTTTTTAAAAACTGTTTTGCTATGTTAAATGGGTTTAACATAGCGAGACAGCTTTAAACAAAGCAACGGAGAATATCTGTTGCTTTTTTAAAGCTGTCTCGCTATGTTAAACCCATTTAACATAGCGAGACAGTTTTGAAAAAAGCAATAGAGAAAGCAAGATCTCCATTGCTTTTTAAAAACTGTTTCGCTATGTTAAATGAGTTTACCATAGCGGGACAGCTTTAAGAAAAGCAAAGGAGAATCTCCGTTGCTTTTTTAAAGCTGTCTCGCTATGTTAAACTCGTTCAACATAGCAAGACAGTGTGAAGCAACGGAGATCTTGCGTTCTCCGTTGCTGTAAAAAAAAGAGTTATAGTAATGGAAAAAGTCCGGGCGACCGGACCTTTTTTCATTACTATAACTCTGATTTACAACGTGCATGCTGACCAATCAGCGTGCACGTTTTTGAATATTTAATGGGGGGTCGTTATATAATTGCATATATCCCATGTTACCTATAATACAAGAGGTTTTAAGGAATCATACAGTGAAAAATCTAGCTTGTCGGGGTTTTTCTTTTAGTTTTTACTGATTGGTGTTTCTGTGTGACCTTGTTAGTCATTGTTTTAGTTTACCCTTACAGAAAGAAACAGCTGCTTCCAAGATAAACAAGGTTCTAAAAAAAATCTAGTTTTCCAAGAGGTCCCACCAGACCAGAGAGGGTCTGGAATTTACCCAAGGTTCTTTTTTAGTACTGCTGGCCAGATATCATATGAGAGTTCTCCAGTGGACCATCTCAGTCCAGTGGTCTGTCAGGCAACAGCCCATCTTTCAAATGTCACACACAAATATCTGCAAGTCTGACATTTGACGGTGGCTGGATTCTTCAGTGGTCTCTCGGGGCCTCCCATTTGTTCTACCTTCACCGAGGCCACGTTGACCATAGATGCTTCCCACCTGGGGTGGGGGTCTTAACATCAACTTGTTAGAGATGAAAGCAGTACTAGCATTGTGGGCTTTCCAGAACACATATACCTTGGGTGTGATATTCATCCAGATGGATAACATGTTGGTGAGCTAGTACATCAACAAACAGGGAAGGACATGATCTTGCTGTGTATTTCAAGAGGCCTTGAGAATGTGATATAATGGTAAGTGTTTTCTCCCTTTTCTGATAACTCTGCATATTCTGGAGAAGTTCAGTGTTTTAGAAGACATGTTGAACAGGTCTATCATTCTCCCTCACGAGTGGTCTCTCAGTTCTCAAGTAGCAAATTGGATCTTCAACCGGTGGGGTCAACCTTATTGCAACCTCTTTGCATCCCCCTACAGCACCAAATGCAGCTGGTATTTTACTCTGATCCCCCAAGAGGGGGAATCATTGAGGAACACTCTGATCCACAGTTAGCCTCAGGATTCCTTGTGCTTGAGCTTGGGTTGTTTGTCTGTTCTTAGCTGATGTCTGCTAAGAAAGGTAAATGCAGATGCGGGCGTCAAATCCCACATAAAGACTCCCATGATCTTTGCGTATTCTGTTTAGGCCGGGAACACAACCATACCTCCTGCGCCATCTGCCAGTCTTTTGTTCCCAAAATGTTCAGAAGCCATCTGTCTGCTCTCAACTTGTATTTGGAGAATCAGAGGTTAAAAAAGTTAGCATTAAGAATTGATCCAGAGTCGGTCACCCTGATGGAACCACCAAGAAAAAAGGCTAAAGTTTCAAGGCCTACCACCTCTGCCCCTCCGTTGTCTGACGGCCCGCCAACCACCGATATAGAGGTTGAAGGGCATCCACTAGAACTGTCGTCTTCTGTATCTACCGTTGAGAAAGCCGCTTCCGAGGTACTGTCAAGCACGTCTGCGGAGGTTATTCTGACATCTGCTGTTGCCATGGTCGATGGGGAACCAGGCTCCACCGGACAACCTTCCATGATCCAGGATTCTGATTTTTCCTGTTTAGGCCAGATCCCTGTCACTAGGCCCACAGCTTCTTCTAAAACAATTACTTTAAAAAGGAGACAAAAGACCAAACATTTGTCTGCTCCTTCGGAGGGACAACCAGACTAACAGTCCTTGATGCAGGCCTTCATGGCCCTTAAGCCTACAGCCTCGTCAGCTCCCACTATACCTGTAATTAGCCCGAGACCTGCCTCAGCCACCTCTATCCTTCCTTCCATTTCTCAGGAAGAAGAAGCCTTATCTTACTCTGATGAATCAGTTACATACTCATCCCAAATAGCTTCCCCTTTGGAATACTATTTCCCTGATGAGGAATCCATTGAGGGAGACTCCTCTCCAGAGGACATTACATTTGGAGAGACTATAACAAAAATGAGGGAGTATTTTAAATGGGAAACTACCCAGATGACAGAAACTCAAAAAAAGGTATTTTGAGCTGCTTCAGTTTGAATCACCCTCCCCATCAGCCATCCCTCTGATGATTCCTGCATACCTAGATACATTTTCATCAGTCTCAAAAAATCCTGACTCTCAACCACCTGCTCCCAAGAGACCTGATTGTTTCTACAAGGTCCCTGACTACCACAAATTTCTAGTAAAGCCCCCCTTGGCAGACCCCGCAGTGATAGCTGTGGCTCCAGACAAACAGTCTAGACTTATTCCATCCTAATCACTC
This sequence comes from Protopterus annectens, assembly GCF_019279795.1. Lineage (NCBI taxonomy): Eukaryota > Metazoa > Chordata > Ceratodontiformes > Protopteridae > Protopterus > Protopterus annectens. The sequence continues at coordinate 1,558,718,179 of NC_056745.1, forward strand.
CTACCTTCAGACAAGGATAGCAAGGTAATAGACTGGGCAAGAAGATGTACACCTCTTCCACCCTAGCTTTTAGGGAAATTAATTACCAAACCCATGTGGTAAAATATGTCCTAGATTTGGTGTCTCAAGCTTCATTCCAACTGTCCTCCTTGCCTGACTCTCTTAACAATACAGAAGTAGCATCGAAACTTTCCCTGGCATCTCAGGTATCAAGGCCCTCAATAAAATGCAGTTATGATGCAGAAGAGTCCTCTGCTAGGTCTGCTGCATTGGCATCTGTGCTACACAGTTACTCATGGTTTAGGCTCCAGCCACTGCCTGAAGACTTTGTCTAAAATTCTGGATGCTCCACTAAATCATAATCTTCTGTTTGGGGAAACAGTCTGCAGAGCTGTTTAAGAACCTACAGAAGAAGAGTAAAGAACTCCAAGATATTAAACACTTACTGGTCTCCCCAGTACCAACATTTTACAGAAATTACCCTGCTAAGACCTCCTATGTCAGAAGAGCCCCCGCTAGTACCACTTCATCTTCCAGACATAGGAAAGGGACAAGGAGACAGTCCTCCTCTAGGACAGCCCCTTCACAGCCCAGCAGCTCTTTCAAGACAGAAACAGTAACAATGCATGACTGCCTCAATCACCTTCCCCTCTCATCCCACCTCTCTCACTGTCTGCCTCTCTGGAAAGAAATCACCTCAGACTGATGGGTTCTGGCAGTAGTGGTAAAAGGATATTTCCTATCTTGGCAGGAAAGACACTCCACAGGGCATTCCCTTTCCATCCAAGAACCAACTCCACCTAATTCCTCACATTATCCTGGACCTTCTTGCTCAGGGAACCATAGAACCTGTTCTACCAGGCCAAGAAAGAAAAGGTTTCTACTCCAGGCTATTCCTGGTACCAAAAAAGGGTAGCCCTTGGAGGCCAATCCTGGATTTATCCTTCCTAAACTTCTTTCTGAGAGTCCCTTCCTTCAGAATGCTATCCCTTCAAAACCTGCTTCCACTATTGACACCCAAGGTTTTCATTGCCACTTTGGACTTAAGCTTACCTCCACATTCCTATACATCTAAACCACAGGAAGTACCTACGTTTTGCTGAACCCTGTTCACACTTTCACTTTGCTGGCTTGCCCTTTGGTTTATCCACTGCACCAAGGGTCTTCACCAAGTGCCTAGCTCCAGCGATAGCCTACTGCAAGACCAAGGGCATCCAAATATATCCCTGCCTGGACAACATTCTCATTCTTGCAGAAGAAGAAGATATCCTCAAAAACCATGTACGTTTCTCCATGTCTCTGCTACAGGGGTTGGGGTTCACACTCAACCTCACCAAGTCATCCCTCTCCCCATCTCAGGATAAGTCTTCCTGGGATGCAGGATTCAGACAGACCTGATGAAGGCTTTCCTCCCTCAGGACAAAGTAACTTCCCTGAACAACCACTTCCAGGACTTCCTCCAGGTCAACCACCTGCCAGCCAAGACATTTCATGTGCATACTGGGCCTTATGGCAGCCAGAATACCTATAGCTGCCACTAGCCAGGATGCACATGAGAAAGTTACAGTGGTATCTAAAGAATGTGTAGTCCCAACACAGCCACCCTCTAGATTTCCAAATACCCTTTTTACCTTTCCTAAAAACAAGTGGTGGATTCAGGGTCTATATTAGAAAACTGAAGTTTTAAATCTGCAAACACCATATGAACGAATATTTAAAACCTTGCAAGTGTGAACTTAAATCGACGCAGGGAATTCTTCCCTTTACTTCAACATAGTGCGATCTTGGAGTTGGTATATTTAAGCAGTGGGGGGGTACAGGGGGGCTTGCCCCCCTGCTCAGTGATCAGATAGTTTTTTTTTTATTTTTACATTTTTTATTTTGCTTTTGAGGTTTTACAACTTCACTCATAAGGTGTCACACATATGGTATTCAAAGTTGTAAAACTTTGATCTTGTAATATAAACCCGTGGATTCAACAGATGCAATTGAATCCAGGTCTACCCCTTCAACCCACCCCATAAACCCAACAGATGCACACCCATGCCTCAGATCGGTTCCCTTTCACAAGATCAAATGAATGGAAGCTCGAAATCCATAAGCTCGAGCCCAGAATATCAAACTTCCATTCACTCGAAATTGTGAATGGGAAGTTTAGAGCTTAAAACAAAAAAGTTGACTTACCTTTTTGCAAGGGGCAAGGTCCCCCTGCATCCTCGCAGCTAAATCTAAATGTTCCGTGACCGCACTATAGTGGAGGACAGGGAAATCTACCGGTTTGCACTTACGCATATAGCACAAACTGGAATATTTCCCTATCCCCCGCTGTAGTGCGATCTCGGAGTAGGAATATTTAAGTAGGGGGGTGCAGGGGGTGCGAAGCCCCCCTGCAAAAACATTAGAAAGGTGTCTGTTTTTTTTTTTAGTTCCCCTTCATATTTTCGAGGTTTTGTAAATTCGAGATTCTGGTTTCGGGCTTATGAATTTCGAGTTTACAGAACTTCGGTCATGTGAAGGGGAACCCTCAGATCTGGGCTGGGGAGCTACTTGAATAGCCTCAAAGTGCAAGCCCTCTGGAAAACATCCCTCCTGACAAAACACATCAATATAAGGTAGATGACAGCAGTTTTCTTAGCCCTGAAGGCCTTTCTCCCTCTCTTACAACCAGACCCCCTACAAATCTTCATATACAACATTTCTATGTGGTACATCAACAAATAAGGGGTCTTATTCTCTGCAGGCTAGAAGTGCAAGTTTGGGGATTAGCCTCTCAGAACAACATATCTCTGCAGGCAATTTGTATTCCATCCTAGAACAACCACCAAGTGGATGCTCTCAGCAGATCATTCTCTCTGCATCACGAGTGGATGTTGCACAGAGAAGTATTCCTAGACATTGTCCATCAGTGGGGTACACCACAAATAGATTTATTTGCCTCTCCCCAGAACAGACAGTTGAGAAATGTTTGTACCAAGGATCCCTTCCCATTAGTTTGGAGAGTGGACACCTTCACCGTCTCATGGAAGGGACTGTTTCTGTATGCCTTCCCTCCGTTTCCTCTCATTCAGAAAGTCGTCCTGAAAATCAGGAGGGACTTGCCAAAAATCTTGCTGGTGACTCCCTGTTGGCCAAGGCAGCATTAGTTCTCCCTTCTTCAATCACTTGCCAAGGGCAATCACCACAAGTCCCCCCACAAGGTGGACCTGCTCCCACAACAGAAGGGAACTCTCATCCATCCACACCTGGAGGTGCTGTGCTTAACCCTCTGCGTAATGAACTTTTAGTCCCCTTCAGACACTGCTACACTGAGGACGCGTTATCTATCCTGTAGAAGGCCAGGAAACCCAACACAAGGATATTCTACATTTCTAAATGGGAAAGGTTCTCCAAATGGTGTCTCTAAAAACATGGGGACCCCTTTCAAGCAGATGTTCCTGTAGTCTTAACCTGTGTGTGTGAGCGCATAAAGTCAGGCCTTTCATACTCTTCAGTGAAAGTTCACACATCTGCCATCTCTGCCTGCTTACCCTTGGACCCTCCTCTACTCTCCAGGTTGGATGTTGAACTATTTCTAAAAGGGGTCTTGCACATTAGGCCACCAAGGAAGTCTATCCCACCTCCTTGGGACCTAAACTATGTCCAAGAAAAACTTACACTTGTCCTTTTTCAGCCAGCCAGCTCTGCATCACTGCAGATATGCACATGGAGACGCCACCCTAGAGGCGGAAGGGCTTTGAGGGACCAAGTGTCTCAGGACTCTCACCTGGATAGGCCCTTCCAGTGACCCTGAAGTGTTGCCTGGCTGCCCCACCCAGGAGGCAGTCAGGGGTCACGTTTCTTTGCACCTATCAGCCTAGGAAACCATTACGTCAGCTCAGTGGGTGCTGAGAATAATATATCCAGGGGCTATTTGATACCCTTTCTTCACTGAACGATTCTCCCGGATGTTCCACCCGCTCACAGGAGGGCAGCCGAACTCAAAATTTCCAAGCTGTTCAACAAGCGAGTCATCCAGCCCATCCACTCAGAGCTATCCGGATCAAGCATCTACTCAAGGTTCTTTTTGGTGCCCAAAAAGAAGGGGGGACACAGACCAATCTTGGATCTCACCCGCTTGAACAGATTTGTTGCCAAGACAAAGTTCCAGATGGTTACTATTCAGTCTGTCCTTCCCTACCTTCAGACAGACTAATGGATATGCTCGGTGGACATCCAGGATACGCATTACCATGAAAAAATGGACAAGCGCCACAGGAGGTTCCCACGCTTCCAGTCAGGAGCTAGGCATTATCGGTTCAGGATACTCCTCTTTGTCCTCACCATAGGGTGTTCACCATGGTGGTAGCAGTACTTGCAGCGCATCTAAGGCTGCAGGGGATACAGGTCTTCCCCTATCTGGATGACTGGCTTCTAGCTGCATCTACCAGGCATCAGCTTCTTCAGGCCAGGGGCCAGTTCCTTCAGTCAGCCTCGACCTTAGGGCATCATGATGAACTTCCCCAAATCGAATTTGGAGCCTCTCCATTCCCTGGAATTCATCAGAGCGCTGTTGAAAACTTCTCTGTTCAAGGTCTTTCTCACCAGTGACAGGATTCATTCTCTTCAGTTCCATGTGTGTGTCTCCTTCTAAAAAAGCCTCTGCCGTCAGCAGCCCAAATCCTACAAGTTCTGGGATCTATAGCAGCGACCATTGTTATTTTACCTTTGGCAAGACTACACATGCGTGCTTTCCAGTGGACCCTAGCAGTACAGTGGTCACTTCTGGACAAGCCCCTTTCTCATCCCATTCGGCTGTCCAGAGCCTGCAAATCCTCCCTACTGTGGTGGATAAACTCTCAGAAATTGGCAGAAGGTTGCCTCTTCGTGGCTCCCGCTCCTGTAGCCACAGTCACCATGGATGCCTCCCAGCTTGAGGGGGGGGGGGGCATTGGCTGGGACAGACTGTTCAAGGGACATGGTCAGTGTTGGAGACCAACTTACGCATCAACATTCTGGAGATGAGGGTAGTGCTTCTGGCGTTGCAGGCACTGCATTCATTTCTTCCCCGAGGAACGATTGCGATACAGACGGACAAACATGGCAGTGGTCTGTTATATCAACAAACTGGGAAGAACCAGATCTTATCCCATCTGTCGAGAGGCCACGACATTGTGGGAATGGGCAATTTCCTCAGGCTGCCTTCTTATTGCAACACACATTCCGAGGAGTTCCAACATTCTAGCGGACAAATTCAGCAGGACCATTTTGTCTCCTCACAAGTGATCTCTGAAACGGTCAGTGGTGAACATGATCTTCCAGAAATGGGCTCAGCTGTGCTGTGATCTCTTTTCCTCACCTTCCAACACCAAGTGCAGCGAGTTTTTCACCCTGATTCCCCCCAGAGCAGGGATTCTCAGAGATGCTCTAGTTCATGCTGGGCCTCCCGGTCTGCTCTATGCTTACCCCCCCTTCCTCTTATGTCGATATTCCTTCAGAAGGTACAGGGGTTGAGGTGCCGCATGATCCTAATTGCCCCCTCCTGGCCTCGTCAAGTTTGGTTTCCTCTCTTTTGGTGTCACAGTGTCAGTCCTCCTCGGATTCTAGATCATTGTCCGGATCTGACCTGAAGGGTGATTATCAGTTGGATCTGGAAAGCCTGAAGCTCATAGCTTGGCTTCTGCAGTTCCAATGATGGCTAGAGTTCCTGGGCTTTCATCTCCTGTGAAGCATATATTGCTTTCTGCTCACAAATCGTCTATCAAGATTTATGCTAGCAAATGGAAGAGGTTTTCCATTTGAGCGTCCCACAGTTTGGTGGATCCTTTTTCTGCCTCTATACCTTTGGCTTTAGACTTTCTGGCTTGTATCTTCAACCAAGGTGCCAGTTTCTCTGCAGTTAAAGTCCAACTAGCTGCCATATCCCATTATCATGTCGGACTCGAGGATTCTTCTTTGGCCGGATTGTGCAAAGCTTTTTTGAAGGGAACATTTCTTTTATGGCCTCCAGTTAAGTACCCGACCCCTCCCTGGGACCAATCCCTGTACTACAAGCACTGGTGTTATCTCCCTTTGAGCCCTCTGGAAAAGTGGATCTACAGTTTCTGTTATGGAAAACTGCTTTGTTGGTAGCTCTTACTTCATCTAAGCAGATTTCTGAATTACAAGCACTTTGCATTCAACCTCCATACCTTATATTTCACAAGATCTTGTTTCTCTTAGGCTGAACCCTTGCTCCCTGCCCAAGGTCACTTCAGAGAAGAATATTAATCAGGTCATTCATCTTCCTGTGTTCTTTCCAGAGTTTCAAAACAAAGCGGAATATCAATTACACATGCTTGATGTACATAGGCAGCTCCGCTTCTTTCTAGATGGAACCAAATCTTTCAGAAAGTTCAATCAGCTGTTTGTATCATATTCTAAGCCCAGATTGGGATCACCAGTTTCCAAGGTAACCATCACCAGCTGGATTGCGAAATGTATTACATTTTATAATAAGTATGGTGTTTCTCTTTCTTTAGCAGTGAAGGCACATTCTACCAGGGCTGTCTACTCCATCAGCCTTTTCTGCAGCTACATGGGCTAGATCTCACACCTTCATATCCCATTACAAATTGGATATTTCATCTAGGAACAGAGCTTTCTTTGGTTCCACCCTGCTCCGAAACATCCTTCGTTAGGGCCACTCGGGTCTCATGTAGCTGGGGACTCTGTCCCACAGGTTGAAGTTCAAATGACAACAGTGTCAGATAAAGGTTATGTACTCACCATAACATTCCATCTGAATTATTCTTCATTTGTGTTCAGCCTTCCCTCCCTCCTTCCCCCTTACCATGAGCACTTGGTCTTCTGTTCTCTCTCTATGCCTCCTCTTCAAGGGGTTATTAGCTGTCAACGTGTTTTTCTGTGGTATTATGTCAGGAACCTATCTGTCAGGCAAACTCAATCTGAGGTAGTGAGTGAGAGAGGGGCATTGTGGATAGAAGCTCAGTTTTGACACCGTAGCTTGGGTATGGCCAGCTCAACACCAATGTCGGTGCCTAACCCACAGGTTGAAGATAAATGAACAATAATTCAGATGGAGCGATCTGATATTGTTAATCCTCGTTCATTCCTTATGTATGGGTATCAGTTCCGAGCTCGGAACCGAGCCGGCCATTTTCCAGTCTCGCGTCAGCTTCAAACTCTCGAGCTAAACTCCACAATCCCCCTCTCCCTGTTACCTCAGATTTCGTTTGCCACATTGCCATCTGGTCATGTCAAGCTACTTCTCTTGAGATAAGGACAGTCAATTGTTTAATTGCTTTATAAATTACTTTTCTGTCAGAAAAGTTCATATTTCATTGTCTCTTACCCTATCGCATCTAGCGTTCGTAATTAACTCAGGTTTTTCTGTTTTTTCCTTACTACTTTACCGCGAAGTATTCTCTCTTTACCATCGTTGGTAATCTTTTTCCTTTTTCTCTCTCATACCTTCGGGTACTCTCTTGTACCATTGTTGGTACTTTTCTATTAATTAATTTGCTGTCATGGCAGATAAAAAAGGTAGTCTGGGGTTTAATCGGTGTTCTGATTGTGGACACAAACTGCCTACTTCTGATGCACACTCTTTGTGTATTTATTGTTTGGGAGCTTCCCATTTATCTGTTGAACCACCCTGTACTATTTGTGAGAATTTTTCTAATAGAACTTTGTTGGAAAGGAAAAACAAGCTGATACTGAAGGGACTTCTAAAATCTCCCTTTTCAGAGGCTTTTTCTGGGTCGGAGGTCTCAACCCCTCCTAGAGCCCATAAGAAAATGGATGTTTCTTCTAAGGCTAAATCCTTGCCTTCGTCCCCGGCTGGGGACTCTCACCAACCAAAACCTAAAAAGGCAAAATGTTCGGCTCCGTAGCTCCCTGTCAGCCCCAGTGCTTTCGGTGCCTAGACCTTCAGCGCCGAGGCCTTCGGCTCCATTAGTGATTTTGGCTCCATCCTCTCCTGCAGCCTTCTATATATCGGCACTGAGGGGCACCTTGGTTCAGATCATTACCACTGTATCGGCACCGACCTTTCAGCCGGCGCAGACCTTGACCTCGTCTGCTCCGAGACCTTCCTCGGAACCGAGGCCTTTATTGTTGACTCCAGTTTTGTCGGTTCCAGCTTCGGCACCGACTCCCACTTTGGCACCGACAACTACTTCAGCACCGATCCCTGTATTGGTGCAGACATTGACCTCGGCACCGATGACTTCTTTGGTGCAGACAACCGTAGTCCAGTCTTTCTCGGCACCGTTGTCCTCTGTGTGGTCAGATGAGATGGGCACCGAGTCTGCCTCTTCTGTGGACAGGCCTATTTCTCCCTCAGTCTCCGTGAGGTCCACTAGAAGCTTTTCCGAACATGATGTGTTGCATCTTGTGGACCAGGTACTCTTGGCCAGAGGTATCCCACCCCTCAGGAACTATCCTTCCTTGGGAGGTGATCACCCATTTCCAAAGACCCCTTCTTATTCTCCTCCTTCATTGCCTTTGAAGTCCATGGATATAGCACAGTCTTCCCCTTCTTCAGTTCCCTTTATGGATCTCACTAAGGAACCGCAGTTGCCTTCGTGGCAGGAAAGATGTTCATCGTGTTTCACTGTTGCAGTCATTACACTTTGGTTATCCTGCTGGCAGGCTACCCACAGTCGGCCTGAATTCCAAAGTCCTGGTCCAGCGTCGGTTGCTGTCGCCTCTTCCCTGATGTCAGTGCGCCAGGGCTATAAAAGATGCAGCCGACGCCATTTTCTTCAGTCTTTCTTGCCGCGCGGTGCCTGAAGCAAAACAGTTCGCAAGCGCCGGTCGGCCGACTCCTGAGATTTTCGAAATCGAATTTCAGATCCGAAGTCTTCAATAAAGCTAAGTACCCCATTGGGGAAACTTTTTTCATGCTCCAGACCAATGTCAGAAAAAGTTAACAATTGTATTTCTTGTGGGAAGCAAATACATCATAAGGATTTTCGTTCTTACTGTATTCCTTGCCTAGGCCCTGACCACGACGTTGCTAGCTGTCGGTTTTGTGCTAGATTTAACTAACGCACTATTAAGCGTCGGTACAATTTTGCCTTTCATTACTTTGGCCGAAGGTTTAATTATATAACGCTGTTGGAACAGCCGACGACCGGAGTTTATGAAAAGCGCAAGGAAAAGGACAGGCATCCGAGGTCCAAAACCGACGACGAGGCCTCCGCTAAGCCAGTCGCCGGTTCACCGGTTCTCAGTGAGGCGCTTTCGCAGCCCCTGACACCCGCTACCTCAAGAGACACAGGCCGCTTTCAACTCCGACGTGGAGACAACTAGGCCTCTGGATACTCAAGATATTGGACACTCGGAAACTATTCCCTCAGATGGGTCCGGAGCCACTGAGCAGGCATCGGCTTCTGAGGGTGCTTTCAGACCTACATAGTTATATGTCAAGCCAACCTCAGCTTCCAAGGCAAAGACTAAAATAGCTTTAAAGACAAAGAAACAAGTACAGCATTCACCTGGACAGACTTCCATGCCTAAGAAACAGATGCTTAAAATGGCCGAAGACCTAATTACTTTGATCAGGGGTTCCCATCCCCCTCCTGATAAGAGGCTTAGGCAAGACACAAAATATGATTCTTCTGATCAGGTTTCCATTTCCTCTGATTCTCCTCCTGAGGAGTATTCTTTTGGGGAAACCCTGCATACCATGAGGGAGCATTTCCACTGGGAGAGCCAAGATTACTCAGAATCTAAGAAAAGGCTCAGAGACTTTCTTTTACTGCCCCAGCACAGACCTCTTGCTATTCCACCTGTTCTAGACATTGTAGATGTATTTTCAGAGTCCGGCCTGTCTCCTGACTCTTTACCCCCTGCACCTGTTAAGCCAGACAGATACTACAGGTTTCCAGATTCTCATAAATTTCTATATAAAAACCCTGCTGCTAACTATATCTCCGGGTCCCAAAGGGGTCAAGGCTTCCACTGCAAAAAACCCTGTCCCCTCTGATGGGGATTCTAGGGCACTGGACATGGGGGAAAAAGTTTACACTTCTGCTACCTTGGCTGTAAGGGCTTTAAATTGTCAGTTTCATATGCTTAAATATCAGCAATACTTAATGTCACTGCTAAAACAGAAAATGTTGAATGTTCTGAAAACAAGGAAATGCAGGATTTATTGAATGCAACTGAATAAGTGGGAAAGCATACTTTGCAATGTGGTTTTGATTCTCTGGAGGCCTCTTGCAGGGCCGCTGTTACAGGTTCTGTCATTAGAAGGCATGCTTGGTTAAAGGAACAGAATCTGCCTGATCATGTTAAAGCAAAATTAGTGGATGCTCCATTACAGCATGATACTTTGTTTGGTGTTAAGGCAGAAGAGGTGTTGAAGAAAATGGAGGATAAAGCGAAATCTATGCAGACAGTAAAGGATTTCTTACAGGTACAGCCACCCAGATTTAGCAGGAACTGGCCTTCTAAGAATTGGTCCTTTCCAGTGTCAGGCCACAAAGAGGCAGATACAGATGCCCTAGAGGCAGACCCCAGCCCCAAGGTTCATACAGGCCTAAACAATGGGGTGCTTCTACCTCCAAAAGCGGAGAAGACAAATCACAGCCATATAGAAAACAGTCCCAATGACTTTCCAATGCCAAGCACTTATCTTTTGGCAGCATCCTTATCCTTAGGGGGAAAGCTAGCACTTTTTTCACAAAATTGGCACATGATCACCCAGGACAAATGGGTCTTGAATATAGTCTCTCAGGGCTACAGGTTCCACTTTCACACCCTACCAAAGACAAAAGGTATGCCAGACCTGCCACACAATCAATGGGCAGAGGCACAAAAACAAGTTTCATCTCTATGGACATGAGGGCTATTCAGCGAATACCACAGCAAGAGCAGGGACAAGTATTTTACTCAAGACTTTTCTTGGTACCCAGAAAGGACAAAGCCTGGAGACCAATACTGGACCTGTCTAAACACTTTCCTGGACGTTCGAAAATTCAAAATGTTGACTCTGCAGCAGCTTCTGCCCATGCTGGGCAAGAAGGCTTGGCTTGTAACGTTGGACCTCAAAGAGGCATACCTGCATGTCCCAATCAGGCAATCTTGCAGAAGATACCTGAGATTCATAGCTGGCTCAGTGCACTACCAATTCTCTGCACTGCCCTTTGGCTTATCTACTGCACCCAGGGTCTTCACAAAATGCCTGGCACCAGTAATTGCGTTTTGCAGACGAAGAGGAATTCAAATATATCCCTACTTGGACGACTGCCTTATTCAAGCAGAGAGCAAAGACATTCTACTGAAGCATCTGGCATTTGTAAAAAGATTACTAATTTGCCTAGGGTACACAGTAAATGAAAAGAAATCAAAACTAGTACCCTCTCAAGAGATAATATTCCTGGGTGCCAGCTTAAATACAACTGCCCAGATGATTTATCTCACGCCAGACAAACAAAGGCAACTGACTTCTTACTTCGAAAAGATGGCAACAAAGACCCAGTTATCTGCAAGAAATATTCTGCAGGCTTTGGGCTTCTTGGCATCCTGCATTCTGCTAATTCTATATGCAAGACTGCATATGAGGAAGCTACAATGGTATCTAAAAAGTGTTTGGACTCAACATTGCCGGAGCCTGGAAACATTAATTACCCTCATTCCCTGCCTAAAACAGGAGTTTCGATGGTGGGCACAGGCCTGTCACCGCAACAAAGGACAGCCATTCACTTTACCCACAGCCAGGCAGACACTAACAACAGATGCATCAGATTATGCCTGGGGGGCCCACATGGCAGGAAAATGTATTCAGGGCACATGGCCCGCAAGCCAAATGCATCTTCATATCAATCAAAAAGAGATGCTGGCTGTACAGAATGCCCTGACAGCCTTCAAGGATCTACTCCATCCAGGACAACTGCAGATAAAGACGGACAGTACTGCAGTCATGTGGTACATAAACAAGCAAGGAGGCACACATTCCTACCCCCTCTGCAGACAAGCCATGACTTTGTGGAACACAGCATTGACTTATCAAGTACACCTGCAAGCACAATTCCTGCCGGGAAAGAAAAATACTCTGGCAGACGAACTAAGCAGAAACCTCATGGACCCTCACGAGTGGAAACTAGATCCACAAGTCTTCAGCATGATAACAAGGAAATGGGGATGCCCAGACATAGATCTATTTGCCTCCCCTCACAACTGCCAACTACAGAGATTCTGCACAAGGACTTATCACAAACAAGCATGGAAAGTGGATGCATTATCATTCAGCTGGAAAACCCTTACAGTATATGCCTTTCCTCCACTGCCTCTCCTCCCCAAGGTAATCCTAAAGGTCAGACAAGAGAAACCAAAAATGATACTGATTGTCCCAGACTGGCCACGCCAGCACTGGTATCCAATTCTAAAGGGCTAGTCTCAAGACCCAGCCTGGACATTACCTCAAATTCCTCATCTACTGACCCAACAGAACAATCAGATCCTGCACAGCCAACTCAGAACACTAAATCTGGCTGCATGGCAGATAATATAACCGCTCGGAACACACCTCTGTCTAAAGCAGTTATGGATGTTATTTTGGAGGCCAGGAGGCCCAGCACCAGAAAATCTTATGCAGAAAAATGGAATTGACACGCTTGTACCAAATATTCCTCAGATTTTACAATACTTAACTGAGATGCTGGACAAAGGCCTATCCTCATCAGTTAAGATCCATGTCTCTGCCATTTCAGCTCATTACAATACGGACCCACCTATTTTTTCACTTCCACTGCTAAGGCAGTACCTCAGAGGGGCCAAAAACATAAGACCTCCAAGGAGAGCACCAATACCTGCATGGGGCCTCAATTTTGTCTTGGAAAAGCTCACACTGTCTCCTTTTGAACTAGCCAATACAGCTGAGATAAAATTATTATGGAAAACAGCTCTGCTCCTAGTAATAACTTCAGCAAGAAGAGTCTCAGAGTTACAGGCATTAATGGCTGTGAAACCTTTTATTATTTTCCATCCAGACAGGGTTTCTCTAAGGACAAACCCAACATTTATGCCTAAGGTAGTGCCCAGTATGGCTCTTAACCAAACCATTCATTTGCCCACCTTTTATCCAAACCCGCAGAATAAAGGTGAGAGACTTCTGCATTCTTTGGACATACACAGACAGTTACGCTTCTACTTAGAAGACAAAACTAAAGCTTTCAGAAAGACTGAGCAACTTTTAGTGGCATATGCTGCAGGATCGCAAGGAAAGGCTATTTCAAAGCAGACAATTTCAAAATGGATAGGCCACTGCATTCGTTTCTGCTATTCACAACATGGCAAATCAGTGCCTAAGGGCATTAGGCCACATTCAACCAGAGCAGCAGCCGCTTCAGCAGCCTTCCTCAGAGGATTACCAACCAAGGATATTTTGGAGGCTGCAACTTGGACTTCAGTGCACACTTTTACAAAGCACCATCACTTATCTCTTTACTCTAAATCCAGAGCAGGCTTTGCCACTGCAGTTCTGCAGGGCCTCATAGTCGCTCCTAATTCTATTTAGGCCCAGCCACCCAACCTCAGCTTTGGGATTCAACCCAAGTGTAATGACTGCAACAGTGAAACACGATGAACATAGTACAGTTGTGTACCTACCATAAATGTAGATGTTCGAGTGTATTCACTGTTGCAGTCTAGGTTACCCTCCCACCGTCCCCATTTCTTTGCTGGGACTTATCTGTACTTCTCTATTCTATACAACCTATGTGGTGTATTTGCTTGTACATGAAGGTAATGTTTATGTTAGTGCATGCTTTTTTATAAGCAGAATTTTTAGCCTACCATTTTGGGGGCACCTGACATCCGGGACAAGAAAAACTGAAGAAAATGACGTCGACTGCATCTTTTATACCCCTGGCGCACTGGCGTCAGGGAAGAGGTGACAGCAACCGACGCTGGACCAGGACTTTGGAATTCAGGCCGACTGCGGGTAGCCTGCCAGCAGGATAACCCAAGTGTAATGACTGCAACAGTGAATACACTCGAACATCTACATTTATGGTAGGTACACAACTGTACTTTTTGCTACGACCCAGGATGTCAGCTGTGACACGCATAGCTTGCTGCTCCACAGCCATCCAGGGAATCCGGGTTGGCAGGCTGAGCCACTTAGGGAGAGGGGTGACCCTTGCCCTAGACATACACTCCTCTTCTGGTGGACCAGCCTTCCAACTGATGGAGAAGGCTTTTGCTGCTGCTGGCGATATCGGACTGTCTATATCTCTACCCTCTGGTACACTGGTTCCACAAATCACATCTAGTGGACACCGGGTGCAAGGGCCGCAGGACATATTCCCTCGGGAATCCCCTTTTCCGCTGTCTTCTTCAGCTTCTCCCACTGAGGAGGTCCACCGTTAAAGTTTGTGTAAGAGGAAGCACATGGACTCCACAGAGGAGTCCCTCACCGAAGACACAGATTTCAATGAGGGGGAAGGATCCCCTCGGTCACCCTCTGAGGTATCCTTTGGCGATATCCTCGAAATACTGAAACAGAAAGGTGACTTGGCAGTCCTCTAATCCGACCTCTGAGGAATCTGTGTTCCTGCAGGCCTTTTGCGCCCGGCCCCCTACCTCCTGGGTTACTCCACCTACCGATGAGCTTGTCCGGCTCATCGTGCAGCATGCTTGGAAGGCTCCTGATACCATTGAAGCTATTCCCCGGAGGCCAGATAAGATCTTGTCCCCTCCTGCTTCTGATCCCCATTGATCCAAAGGTCTTCCTGTGGATGCTTTGGTGGTGGCGGCCGCAACAAAAAAGGATCTGGCAGAAGAAGAAAGCCAGACTGTCCATCTACCTAACAAAGAGTCCCGGGCCCTGGACAGGATAGGGAAGCGCACCTTTGCTTCAGCGACCTTTGCTATCAGGTCCCTGAATTATATGGCACATTTCACCAGACTTCAAAGGGATCTGGTTTCTGAGCTCTCTGCAACCTTGGCTGGTGCCGTGTCTGATGAGGTCCATGACAAAGTGGCCTCTCAGCTGGCCACCATTGAATCTATATCTAACTCCTCTATGCGTCTGATATCTCATGCATCAGAAGGAGAAGCTAGAGCAGCGGATTCAGCTGCTGTCTTGAGACGACACGCCTGGATGCGCTTTTGCAACTTCGTGGAACCCTTTGTCTTCTTTTCGTAATGCCCTCATTGAGCCCTCCCTGTTGTTTGGGCCCAAAGTTAAAAACACACTGGCCAAATGTGAACAGGACAGTAAGACCCTTTCTGCCATAGGTGTCCGTTATTCTTCCCCTCAACGTGCTTTCTCCCGAAACCAAAAGAGTGGGAAGATATGGTTCAGTAAATCTCAGGGTCCCTTCCATGACACACAGGCCGAGTTTTCCCCCAGAGGCAGAGGGGGAAACTCACAGGGAAGACTCTCCTTTCGGGGCAGAGGGGGACCGCGTAACCAGGGTTCCAGGGATTCTTTCCCTGGTCAATCCTACCAGCGCTCCTGAAGAGCAGCCCAACTCCTTTCCTCTGGAGATGGTTGGGGGACGTTTCTCCTTGTACCCTTCTGCCTGGCTAACCATCACCACTGATTCTTGTGTACAAAGGATCATAACCAGAGGTCATCATACCCCCTTTGACCTTTGCCCCGTCCCTTCAAAAAATCTTCCCGACGTTCCACCCAGTGAAAGGTAAGAAGCAGCACTAGAGATGGAAAAGCTGCTAAGAAAAAGTCATCCAAATAGTCCCTCCAGACCAGATAGGATCCGGATTCTACTCAAGACTAATTTTGGTGCCAAGGAAAACTGGGGACTGGAGACCAATTTTGGATCTCAGTGTATTGAACAAGTTTGTGAGAGTACAAAAATTCCGGATGGTCACAATACAGTCTATCCTCCCGCTTTTGGAAAAAGACGATTGGATGCGCTGTATAGATCTTCAAGATGCGTACTACCACATAAAGGTGGACATGCTATCAAGAAGATTTCTGCACTTCTGTGCATGAGCCAGTCACTACCAGTTCAGAGTATTGCCCTTCGGACTCTCTACAGCCCCCAGAGTGTTCACAAAGTGCATGGCAGTTGTCACAGCTCACTTGCGACTTCAAGGATTCCAGGTGTTTCCATACCTAGACGACTGACTCATTTCCGCCCCCACCAGACATCTACTGGAAGAAGCCCTGGCATACTCTCTCCTCGCTGCTCAAAGGCTAGGCATAACCATAAACTGGCAGAAATCCAATCCCACCCCATCTCGACAGAATTCATAGGGGTTATCTTGGACACAAAAAACTGCAGAGCTGCTATTCCAGAGCACAGAATTCTAAGGATAAAACAACAACTAATTCCAATCCTTTCAAAGGAAAAATCCATGGCTTACTCGGTTCTACAGCTGTTGGGTCCCGTGGCAGCCTCCATCACCATTGTTCCCCTGGCCAGGTTTCACATGAGGTTTCTACAATGGCTACTGCTCACCCAATGGTATCCTTTTCAGTATCCTATTTCAGCCATGATTCGAGTAACCCACAGGTGCAAACAGGATTTAAATTGATGGATGACACAATCTCTCACAATGGTCTCGCCCCTTCCCCCCCAACCACCCAAGGCCACAGTGACCACGGATGCCTCCCTGATGGGGTGAGGGGGCTGTGTCAGGGACAGACAGTCCAAGGTCCCAACTGGAGGCCCATCTGCATATAAATGTTCTAAAGCTGAGGGCGGTGCTTCTGGCATTGCAAGCATTCCATCCCCTGCTGCCATCTGGGACAATTGCGATTCAATCAGACAACATGGCGGTGGTCTGGTACATCAACAAGCAAGATGGAACCAAATCTTACCCCCTTTGTTGAGAGGCCACGAGGATATGGCAATGGGCAATGGCTACCAACTGTTTTCTTCTAGCAATGCACATTCCTGGGAGTTCCAACGTGATAGCAGACAGACTCAGCAGGTGCATTCTTCAACCTCACGAGTGGTCCCTGATTCCCTTGATAGCGGCGAAGTGGTCCCTGAATCCCTTGATAGCGACAAAGATCTTCCACCGCTGGGGCCGTCCTTGCTTCGACCTCTTTGCATCCCCGACCAACTACAAATGCAGCAACTACTTCACCCTGATTCCCCCTCCGGGACAGTCTCACAGGGATGCTCTAGTCCACGATTGGCCCTCGGGTCTTCTTTACATATTTCCACCCTTTCCCTTCATTCCCCAGTTTCTGAAGAAAGCCTGGCGGTTGAAGAGCAAGGTGATCCTCATAGCACCATATTGGCCCTGACAGATTTGGTTCCCCTTCCTTTGGCCTCACCTACTAGATCGACCATGGATTCTCCATCCAACCCCGGAGTTAATCTCACACCCACAGAACCTGATTCATCCCAACCTGAACAGCCTGAAGCTCACGGCTTGGCTACTCCAATTCCCTTGATTGCCAGGCAGAATGATCTTTCTTTACCAGTACATGATATTCTCATTGCTTCTCATAAGTCTTCCACTAGAATTACTTATCTGAGCAAGTGGAAAAGATTTACCTGTTGGCTGAAAGATAAACAAGTAGACCTCTTTTCAGCACCAATGTCGATAATACTAGACTATCTGGCCGACCTGTTTCAATCGGGTCTATCGGTCTCTACCATTAGAGTTCATTTGGCTGCAATTTCTAATTTTCATGAGGGTGTCCAAGATTCCTCTCTTATGTCCCATAAATTGTGCAAGACCTTCATAAAAGGTGTGATTCATCTGAAGCCACCTTTTAGAGAACCTATTCAACCATGGGATTTATCATTAGTTCTACAAACTATGACAGTGGCACCTTTCGAACCAGCCTCTTCTTGCGACCTCAAGTATTTATCATGGAAAACCTTGTTTTTGGTTGCTATTACTTCTGCCAGATGTATTTCTGAACTTCAAGCTTTATGTATCAAGAGTCCATACTTGATTTTTCATAGAGATAGAGTGTCTCTGAGAACTAATCCATCATTTCTGCCTAAAGTGATCTGTGAAATATCCATTAATCAAGCTATTGAATTGCCAGTTTTCTTTCCCAGTCATTCAAACAAAGGAGAGTATTGCCTCAGGCAAATCCGTTTTTACTCAACAGGACTAAACCCTTTCGTAAATCTGACCAGTTATTTTTGGCCTTTTCTGGACCTAGATTAGGATCTGATGTTGCTAAGGTCACATTAGCTAGATGGTTGAAGGACTATGTGACCTTTATTTACACACAACATATCTCGTTGCCTACTACCATGAAAGCTCATTCAACAAGGTCGGTGGCAACTTCTGCTGCCTTCCATGCCAGAGCTTCTTTACATGACATCTGTGCAGCTGCAACTTGGGCTACGCCTCATACCTTCGTCAATCATTACAAATTGGATTTGGCCTCCAGGGGAAGAGCATCTTTCGGTTCTGTGGTGCTCAGGAATGTCCTTCCATGAGAGCCTCCCAGGAATAGAGGTAGCTGGGGACTCTGTCCCATGTGTAAGGAATGAACGAGGATTAACAATATCAGATAAAGAAGTTATGTCTTACCATAACATTCCATCTGTATTGTTGATCCTTGCTCAGTCATTACGACCCTCCCTCCTTCCCCCCTTCCTGTGGTTTCTAGTGGCTCTCACATCTGGTTCTCTTAGGTTATTTGACCAGAGGTAGCCTCTACCTTTTTTAACTTGCAAACTCAATCTGAGGTAACAGGGAAGAGGGGATTGTGGGTAAGAGTTTAGCTCGAGAGTTTGAAGCTGACACGAGCTTGGAAAATGGCTGGCTCGGTTCCGAGCTCAGAACCGATACCTATGCGTAATGACTGAATGAGGATCAACAATACAGATGGAACGTTATGGTAAGACATAACTTCTTTTTATGGTGAGTACATAACTTCTTTTTCTTTGTATAGATCACCCTCCCACCATTTCTCTTCTTTATATTATGCTTTTTTTTTTTGTTTTGTTTTTTTTTTTTTTGCCAAGGTATGAATATTGTATGTTCTTCGTTTTTCACTGTTGCAGTCATCACATTTGAGTTATCCCTGCCAGGGTAGCCCTCGGCCAACCTGAATACCAGAGGGGTAGTATTTCTGCGTCGGTTGCTGTCGCTTCAGGACTGACGTCAGGTTGTCAGTAGTATAAAGTAAGGCAGCCGACGCCATTACATCATTACATTCTTGTCGAAGAGCCCGTAACAGAAGCAGTTTGCACGAGTGCCGGTCGGCTGCTACCTGAGTTTTCGTTTTCCGAATTGAAGTTTAAGTCTTCTAAAGCTAAGTACCCCATTGGGGGTCCTTTTTTCGTGCTCTAACCGATGTTGGAAAAAGTTAACAATTGTCTTGCCTGTGGAAAGCAAATACCACACCGAGACTTTCATTCTTACTGTGTCACTTGCTTAGCCCCAGACCACGACGTCCCCCACTGTCGCTTTTGTACTTTGTTCAATGCCAGAACTATATGTCGTTGGGCCCTTATTGTAGCTAGATATTTTCTCTGTCCTCGATTTCCGATATGGCTTTGGTAAGCCATCCGACAGCAGATCTTCCAAAAAAAACATAAGGATAAAGACAGAGACAGATCGCACAGGTCCAAACCTACCAACATTTCCGTTAAGCTAGTCGTCAGTTCTGCGGTCCTCAGTGAGGCGCTTTTGCAGCCCCTGATGCCCACTTCTCTGGATTCGCAGGCCACCACTGAGACTCTTTTGGAGTCTAGTATGCCACAAAACTCTTCATCGACTAAGGATCCTGCGATTGTCTCTACCTTGGATGGGTCTGGAGCCGCTGAGCAGGCATCGGCTTCCGAGGAAGTACTTTGCACTACCGATTCTCAACACAAACGGTACGAACCGCACCTAAGAAACAGACGACTCCATCTCAGGCACCTGCTTCCTTGCCTCAGTCTCAAATGCTTAAAATGGCAGAAGACCTTATAATGCTGATCAGGGGAAGCCAAGCTACCCCTTCCAAAAGAAAGAGATTTGTCCCCAGTAGTTTTATCTGAACAAGAGTCCGGCTCTGATGCCTCTGAATATGAAGACATACAACCCCTCTCTGCTTTTGAGGATTCGGATGCAGAGGAATCCATTCCTTCAGCCTCTCCACCCAAGGATTTCTCCTTTGGGGAAACCCTTCGTACTTTAAGGGAGCATTTCCAATGGGAATGTCAGGACTACCCTCAGTCTAAAAAGAGACTTGAATTCTTAGATCTTCCACAGCACAGACCCTTGGCCATTCCTCCTGTCCTGGATGTTGTGGATGATGTTTCCATGGAATGTAGTTTGACTCCTGACACCCTCCCTCCTGCTCCCAGGAAACCTGATGGGTATTAGAGTCCCAGACTCTCACAAATTTCTTTTCAAAAATCCTACTGCTGACCCTGAGGTTATTTCTCAAGGGCTTAAAGGAATTAAAGCAACTTCTGCTAAGAATCCCACCCCCTCAGATAGGGATTCCCGAGCATTAGACAGATGGGGTAAAAAAGTATACACCTCTGCTACTCTTGCTATTATAGCATTAAATTGTCCATTCCATATGCTAAAATTTCAGCAGCATACCATGGAACTCCTCAAACAAAAAATATCATCTTTTCCTGCTTGTGCAGAAAATAGAATTACAAGAGTTAATGCATTCTGCAAGTCAAGTAGCTAAGCACACCTTACACTGTGGATAATTATTCGTGTTTCACTGTTGCAGTCATCACCCTTGGGTTATCTGCCTACAGGTAGCCCTCAGTCAGCCCGAATACCAGAGACTTAGTATTTCTGCGTCGAATGCTGTCACTCCAGGACTGACGTCAGGTCATCAGGGTTGTAAAAACAGGCAGCCGAAGCCATTACATCAGTCTTTCTTGCCGAGGAGCCCGAAGTAGAAGCAGTTTACAAGTGCCGGTTGGCTGCTACCTGAATTTTTGTTTTCAAATTGAATAATTCTGAAGTCTTCTAAAGCTAAGTACCCCATTGGGGATCCTTTTTTCTTGCTTTAACCGATGTCAGAAAAAGTTAACAATTGTCTTGCCTGTGGAAGCAAATATCTCACAGAGATTTCCATTCTTACTGCGTCACCTATTTAGGCCCAGACCACGGCGTACCTCGCTGTCGGTTTTGTGCCTTGTTCAACACCCGAACCATACATCGTTGGGCTCTCATTGTCGCTAAATTCTTTCGCTCTCGATCTCCATATTCTGAAATGGCTTCGGTAAGCCATCCGACTATCGATATTTCGAAAAAACAGAAGGATAAAGACAGAGACAGACTGCATAGGTCCAAAGCTGCCGACGACGCTTCCGTTAAGCTAGTCGCCAGTTCGCCGGTACTCATTGAGGCACTTTTACAGCCTCTGATGCCTGTTTCAGTGGATGCGCAGGCCTCTACCGAGACCCATTTGGAGTCCGGTATGCCACAAGACTTTTCTTCGACTATGGAACCTGCTGATGTCTCTACCTTGGATGGGTCCGGAGCCGCTGTGCAGGCACCGGCTTCTGAGGCAGTTCTTCACTCAACCGATGTTCGACTCAAACCGACGACTTTATCTAAAACTACCGAGTTTCTTAGGCCAAGAGTACGCGCTACTGCTAGAAAACCAACTAACAAAGTGCATGCACCTGCTCCGATGCCACAATGACAAATGCTTAGAATGGCAGAAGACCTCATTACGCTGATTAGGGGACGTCAGCCTTCCCCTGCTAAGAGAAAAAGAGACCAGTCCCCTGCAGCTTCAACAGACCAGGAGTCCAATGACTCTGAAGTATCTGATTGTAAAGACATGCCCTTATCTCCTTATGAAGATTCAGATGCAAAGGAATCCATTCCCTCTGCCTCCCCTCCAGAGGGTTTTTCTTTTGGTGAAACCTTGCATACTTTGAGAGCATTTCCACTGGGAATGCCAAGACTATCCTCAATCCAAAAAGAGACTCTGAATTCCTAGATTTGCCACAGCACAGGCCTTTAGCAATACCCCCTGTCCTGGAAGAAGTTGTTGATGTTTTTATGGAATCCAGTCTTATTCCTGATACTTTACCTTCTGCCACTAGGAAACCAGACAGGTACGACAGAGTACCTGACACTCACAAATTTCTTTTCAAGAATCCTACTGCTGACCCAGAGATCATTTCCCAGGGGCCAAAAGGTATCAAAGCAACTACAGCCAAGAATCCCACCCCTTCAGACAGGGATTCCAGAGGTTTGGACAGATGGGGTAAGAAGGTATATACCTCTCCAGCTCTTGCTATTAGGGCATTGAATTGTCAGTTTCACATGGTGAAGTACCAGCAACATATTATGGAACCTATTAAACAAAAAATGGCAACCTTTACAGACTGTGCAGAAAATAAAGAATTGCAGGAGCTTATGCACTCTGCAAGCCAAGTCAGCAAGCATACTTTGCAGTATGTCTTTGACACCGTAGAAGCATCTTGCCGGGCAGCAGTCACTGGTTCTGTACTGAGAAGACATGCTTGGCTCAAGGAGCAGGCCTTGCCAGACCATGTCAAATCAAAGTTACTAGATGCTCCTTGAACAAGGGCAGTTTTTTTGGCACCAAAGCAGAAGAGGTTCTTAAAAAGATGGAAGAAAAAGCTAAGTCTATGCAGACTGTTGAAGAATTCTTACAGGTGCAATCCCCTAGATTCAGTAGGCATTACCCTTCCAAACACTGATCCTTTCCAGCCCCCTCCAGGCCATCTCAAGCCAGTCCCAGGGGAAACGGACCACCCAGACTACAGTCTCAGGGTATGCAGAGATCTAAGCAATGGAGTGCCCCCACCCCCAAAGCAGGGAGTGGTAAGCCACCTCTTTATGGAAAATAATCACAATGACTTCTCTACTCCACTCCCCATCCCTGCCCAATTGCTTGTGCCCCTAGGAGGAAAACTTGCCCTTCATGCAAAAAACTGGATGTCCATCACACAAGACCGATGGGTCCTCAACATTGTATCCCAGGGGTACAAATTTTACTTCCACTCACTGCCAACCCCAAGAGGGTTCCCAGACCTTTCTCCAAACCAGTGGGCAGAGGCTCAAAGCCAAGTTCTTTCCTTTCTCTCCATCAGAGCTATTCAGCTGGTTCCAGTAGAACAGATAGGTCAAGGATTCTGTTCCAGACTCTTCCTGGTAGCCAGAAAAGGGGGCTCTTGGCTCCCAATCCTGGATTTTTCAATTCTCAACACCTTCCTGGTGGTACCAAAATTCAAAATGCTTACCCTACAACATATTCTACCTGTGCTAGCCAAGGATGCCTGGTTAGTCGCCCTAGACTTAAAAGAAGCCTATCTGCACATCCCCATAAGGGAGTCATGCGGGAAGTATCTATGTTCCAGGGTCAGATCTGTGCATTGTCAGTTCTCTGCACTTCCCTTTGGCATTCCACTGTGCCAAGAGTATTCATAAAATGTCTGGCTCCAGCCATTGCATACTGCAGGCAGAGAAATATCCAAATTTACCCGTACTTGGACGACTACCTGATTCAGGTGGACAGTCAGGAATTGCTGTTGCAGCACCTGACATTTGTGAAAAACCTTCTCACTTCCTTGGGGTACACGATCAACGAAAAGAAATCCAAACTGGTACCCAGTCAAAAGATTGTATTCCTGGGAGCAAGCTTGGACACAACATCCCAGATGGCATTCCTCATGTCAGAAAAACAATTCTATCTGACAGCCTTCTTCAAATAAATGGCCACCAGAACCCAGCTATCCGCAAGAAAAATACTGCAGGCCCTAGGGTTCATGGCCTCATGTATATTGCTAATTCCATATGCAAAACTGCATATGAGGAAACTCCAGTGGTACTTAGAAAGTCTTGGGTGCCAACATTTTCAGGACTTGGAAACCGTCATTCTTATCATACCTTGTCTAAGGACAGAGTTTGATGGGCAGAAGCATGCAACCACAACAAGGGACTGCCCTTTACTTAACCCCACGCTGCCCGGACCCTAACCACAGATGCATCAGACTATGCCTGGGAGCACATATGGACAGCTAATGCATTCAGGGCCACTGGAGCCCACGTCTAATGCATCTGCACATCAACCAAAAAGAGATGCTAGCTGTGCAGAATGCCCTGACAGCTTTCAGATCCCTACTCTTTCCAGGACAACTTCTAATAAAAACAGACAACACCACAGTTATGTGGTACATCAACAAGCAGGGGGGAACCCACTCTTACCCGCTCTGCATGTTAGCCATGGTCCTGTGGAACACGGCCTTGGACATGCAAGTCCATCTGCAAGCTCAGTTCCTGCCAGGCAAGCAAAACTCACTGGTAGACGACAAGCAGAAATCTCCTAGTCCCACACGAGTGGCAATTAGAGCCCAGCACCTTCAACCTTCTGATTCAGAAATGGGGGACCCCAGAGGTGGATCTCTTTGCCTCCCCTTACAACCACCAGCTCAAAAAATTCTGCACCAGGAACCCTCACACCAGGGCCTGGAAAGTGGATGCCCTATCCTTTCAGTGGCTAAATCTCTCGATCTATGCCTTTCCCCTTGTGCCCCTTCTCTCAAGAGTATTACTCAAGATAAGACAGGACACACCAAGGACAATTCTGATTGTCCTGGACTGGCCACGCCAGCACTGGTACCCACTCCTGTGCAGTCTGTCACTGGTGGCACCCTGGCAGCTACACCAGAACCCAACCCTGCTCTCTCAGCAGGAGGGACAGATTTTGCATCCGCAACTGCAAACCCTAAATCTTGCAGCCTGGCTTATTCCTTGAATTCTCCCCCAGCAACCCTAAGCAAACAGGTGCTGGACGTCATTCTTGAAGCGAGAAGACCCAGTACAAGAAAGTCCTATGCTGATAAATGGAAAATGTACTGCTCCTGGATTCAGTCTAAAGGGGAGGACACAACTCTGCCTTCCCTGCCTGTAATCCTGGATTACTTAGCAGATCTACTTCCCAAAGGCCCGTCTTTCTCCTCCATTAAGATACATGCCTCAGCTGTTTCGGCTCATTACAACACTGAGCCACCTCTCTTCTCACACCCTCTTATCAAACAGTTCCTGAAAGGGGCAAACAACTTAAAGCCGCCAAGGAGAGCGCCCACCCTTGCTTGGGACCTTAACTTTGTACTGGAAAAGCTCACACACTCCCTTTTGAACCTGCAGCATCAGGAGAGTTAAAATTCCTCTCTTGGAAAACACCCTTGCTTCTGGCCATCACTTCAGTTAGAAGAGTGTCTGAGCTACAAGCACTTATGGCTGTGGAACCCTTCATTATCTTTCATGCTGACAGGGTTTCCCTCAGTACTAACCCTTCTTTTATGCCTAAAGTGGTGTCCAGTGTGGCTCTAAACCAATCCATCCATTTACCAACTTTCTTCCCTAATCCTAAGTATAAAGGGGAAAGGATCCTGCACTCCTTTGACGTGCACATATACAGCTCAGATTCTACCTTGATAGGACTAAGCCCTTCAGAAAATCTGACCAGTTACTAGTCAGCTTTGCAACAGGGACAGAGGGCAAGGCCATTTCAAAACATACTATTTCCAAATGAATAGCACACTGCATCCATTTCTGCTACAAGCACCATGGGAAACCAACCCCTCAGAGGGTCAGAACACATTCCACTAGGGCAACATCTACCTCTACAGCATTTCTCAGGGGAGTCCCTACCAGGGACATCCTGGAAGCAGCTACCTGGAGTTCTGTACACACCTTCTCCAAGCATTACCACCTGCCTATCTTTTCCAAATCCAGGGCAGGTTTTGCAACTGCAGTCTTGCAAGGCATACTGGCCAGCCCTAACTCTTCTTGACTGCCTCCACCCTTCAGCTTTGGGAATCCACCCAAGTGTGACAACTGCAACAGTGAAACACGAAGAACATAGTACAGTTGTGTACACTTAACATGAATGTAGATGTTCGAGTGTATTCACTGTTGCCGTCCTGGTTTCCCTCCCTCGAGCCCCCTGGTTTCTCTCTCTCTCCTTTCTCTGGCTATTACTCACCCCTTTCAGGGGTATTGGCATTTACTTTTTACTGGTGGTGTTTTTCCCACCATAACTTAGCTCCCTATTTGGGGGGCTCCTGACTTTTGGGTCAAGAAAAACTGATGTAATGGCGTCAGCTACCTGTTTTTATACCCCTGACGACCTGACGTCAGTCCTGGAGCAACAGCATCCGATGCAGAAATACTAAGTCTCTGGTATTCGGGCCAACTGAGGGCTAACTGCAGGCAGATAACCCAAGTGTGATGACTACAACAGTGAATTACACTCGGACATCTAGATTTATGGTTAGTGTACACAACTGTACTTTTTGATGCCCTAGAAGCATCCTACAGGGCAGCAGTCACCGGTTCCGTTCTTAGAAGGCATGCTTGGCTTAAGGAACAGCCCTTGCCAGACCATGTCAAATCTTAACTATTGGATGCACCCTTGCACAAAGACAACTTATTTGGCACCCAGTCAGAGGAGGTTTTAAAGATGGAAGAAAAAGCTAAATCTATGCAGGCAGTTAAGGATTTCCTGCAGGTCCAGCCACCCAGGTTCAGTAGACATTGCCCCTCCAAGCACTGGTCCTTTCCTGCCCCCTCCAGGTCAGTTCAGCCCAGACCCTGGAGAAGTAGACCCCCCCCCCCCAGACAACAGCCACAGGAAATGCAGAGATCAAAGCACTGGAGTACCTCCACTTCTAAACCAGGGAGTGCAAAGCCACCCCCTCATGGTAAGAACTCACAATGACTCTACACTTCCACTCCCTCCCTCTGCCCACCTGCACTTGCCCCTGGGAGGAAAACTCTCTTTCCACGCAAGCACCTGGGCCACCATTACCAATGACCGCTGGGTCCTCAACATAGTGTTCCAGGGATACAAATTTTCTTTTCACACTCTACCAACCCCAAAAAGGTTCCCAGATCTTCCTCCAAACCAGTGGGCAGAGGCCAAAAAGCAAGTCCTTTCCCTGCTCTCTATGAGGGCAAATAGAGCATGTTCCTGCAGAACTGATAGGCCAAGGTTTCTACTCCAGGCTCTTCCTGGTACCCAGAAAAGAGGGCACCTGGCACCCCATCCTCGATCTATCCATTCTAAATACCATCCTGGTACCCTCCAGCAGCTACTACCTATGCTCTCCAAGGATGCTTGGCTAACCACCCTAGACCTAAAAGAGGCCCACCTACACATCCCAGTCAGGGAATCATGCAGGAAATATCTAAATTTCTGGGCAGGATCACTGCACTTTCAGTTCTCTGCTCTTCCCTTTAGCTTATCTACTGCTCCCAGAGTTTTCACAAAATGTCTGTCTCCCGCCATTGCTTTTTGCAGGCAAAGAAATATTCAAATGTACCCATACTTGGATGACTGCCTAATTCAGGCAGACAGTCAGGAAAAGCTGCTCAAGTACCTGACCTTTGTAAAGGACCTACTGACCCCCCCTAGGGTACACTGTCAACGAAAAGAAATCCAAACTAGTACCCGCCCAAAAAATTATATTTCTCGGAGCAAGTTTGGACACAGCATCCCAGTTTGCATTCCTTACACCAGAAAAGCAAACTTACCTGACAGCCTACTTCTCTCAACTAGCCACCAGACCCCATTTTATCCACAAGGAAAATCCTGCAAGCTGTGGGGTTCATAGCTTCTTGCATTCTACTCATTCCATTTGCCTGACTGCATATGAGGAAACTTCAGTGGTAACTAAAAAGCCTTTGGTATCAACACTCTCAAGACCTGGAAACTCTTGTAGCAATGATACCTTGTCTAAGGAAAGATTTTCTTTGGTGGACAGCAGCATGCTACCACAACAAGAGACTACTCTTCTCACAACCCCACGCCACCCAGACCCTCACCACAGATGCATCAGACTATGCCTTGGGTGCACACCTGGACGGCAGGTGCATACAGGACCAATGGAGCCCACATCAAATACATCTGCACATCAACTAAAAAGAGAGGTTAGCTGTCCAGCACGCATTGACAGCTTTCAGACCCCTTCTCTCCCCAGGGCCTCTTACTGATCAAAACAGACAACAACACTGTGATGTGGTACATCAACAAGCGTGGAGGGATTCACTCCTACCCTCTGTGCAGGCTCGCCATGACCATTTGGCACACGGCCTCAGCCATGCAACTACACCTGTTAGCACAATGCACACCAGGCTCTCTAAACTCTCTGGCAGACAACTTAAGCAGAAATCTTCTGGAACCACACGAGTGGCAGCTAGACCAAAGAACCTTCACCCTTATAACTCAGAAATGGGGCATCCTGAAGGTCGACCTCTTTCCTTCCCACTCCAACCATCAGCTCAGCAGGTTCTGCACCAGGGAGCCTCACTGCAAGGCTTGGAAAGTGGATGCTCTATCCTTACAGTGGGTCAGCCTCTCAGTTTATGAATTTTCTCCACTACCTCTCATTACCAGGGTACTGTTCAAAATAAGGTAGGAAAAACCAAGGACAATTCTGATTGCTCCAGACTGGCCTCGCCAGCACTGGGTACCTACTGCTGTGCTGCCTGTCCCCACTACCACCGTAGCATCTCCCTCTGACCCCAACCCTCTCGACCCAGAGGGAAGGAGTATTCATGCATCCCAATTGCAGACCCTCAATTTTGCAGCCTGGCTTACTCCCTGACCACTGATCAAGCTGCCAATCTTAGTAAACAGGTTCTAGATGTTATAAGTGAGGCAAGACACCCTAGCACTAGAAAGTCTTATGCTGACCTGCTACACAGTGGTCTCCTTTTCCTCTATTTAAAAATTCATACATCTGCTATCTCTGCTCATTTCAACACTGAGCACCCGCTTTTCTCACACCCTCTCATCAAACATTTCCTAAGAGGGGCTAGCAACTTGAGGCCACCCAGAAGAGCAACCCCCTCTCACCCCCTAAAGGGCCCATCTCAATACAAAAAATTGCCAAATTCCGGTAATCATGGCCAAACAGGTAAAATCTGCACTCTCCAAAGCTAAGAATACAGCATCCATGGGACCAGACGACATCCCGGGCTGTGTACTACATGAACTACAAAATGAACCGGCACTTCACCTAAGTTTCATGTTTAGTCATAGCCTCACCTCAGGCTCTGTGCCCACTGAGTGTTGCACAGCTACAGTTATCCCACTCCACAAGGGGGTATCCACCTTGGATCATGAGAACTACCTTCCCATCAGTCTGACGAGCCTGATCTGCAAGGCTATGGAATGTATTATCATGGAACTTATAAACAAAGACATTGGCAACCTTCAAACACTGGACCCCACCCAGTTTGAGTTGGTAAAGGGCCGATAGTGTCTCCTGAACCTGATTGACTTCTGTGAATCAGTCTCCGGAGCCATGGACAAGGGTAAGGCAGCCCACACAGCCCATCTGGACCTCACCAAGGCCTTCAACACCATCCCTCACTCTGGAATCATAGATAAACTTACTAAGCTGGGCATAAATCCCTATGTCACTCGATGGGTTGCCAACTGGCTTACTGACAGAACCCACACTGTAAAAGTAGCCAACTCCAAATCCAGCTCCAGACAAGTGGAGTACCTCAGGGTTCAGTCCTGGGACCGCTCTGGTTTGGCATCTACTTCTCTGAAGTACAGGCCAACACTGAGGGACTCTGGCTAACAACGTTCGCAGATGACTGCAAACTGGGAGCCATTATTGAATCCCCAAATGATGTGGATATTCTACAAAAGGGCCTTACAGAAACAGATGCTTGGTGCCAGAGCCATAGGCTCAAGCTCAATGCCAAGAAGTGTATAGTTATCCCCTTTGAGAAAAACCAAGTACCCTTGAATTACCACATAGGTGGCAGTACACTAAACACCAAAAGTGTGATAAGAGACTTAGGAACACAGGTGGACAGTGGTCTCGCCTTCAATAACCACATCGCCACAACAGTCAGAAAATCCTTCTATGTGGCGCACCTCATCACTAAGGGCTTTTCATCCAGAAAAAAGGAGGTCATTGTCCCACTGTACTCATCCCTCATTAGACCCATCATAGAGTACAATGCCCCATTTGGTATGTACCTCACAAGACATCTGCAACAACTGGAAAGGCTGCAGAAACACCTCACTAAAACAATCACAGGCCTAAAACAGATTCCCTATGCTGTCTGACTAAAAAAACTCCAGTTATACTCTGTCGCATATTGTCTACTCAGAGGCGATCTCTGCTTAACATACAAGGCCATGTCAAACCCAGAGCAGTTGAACATGCTACACTTAAAGAAATTCCAATCCATCAGAGCCACACGCTCCAGGGACCTAAACCTTGTCATCACAATGAACAAAACATGCTGGAGGGATAGGTTCCTGACCCAGAGATTGCCCATACATGTCAGGCAGAGCGCCTCCTTGGCCCTCTTCAAAAGGAACCTTGATGACTGGATGGGAGATAGGAAATTGCCCCGGGGATCACGTCAGTCGCCCTGCTAGACAGTGGTCCAGAGAAGTAAATATTGTGATAAGAAATAGCCAGGGAATTGATATGATTAGGCTTGTATAGGCCCTAGGGCTGATAGCCTAGTACCAATCTAGCCTAGTACCTACCTATGAACCTACACCCAGCTTGAGACCTAAACTTTGTGTTGGAAAAGCTCACCCTGCCCCCCTTTGAACCAGCATCTTCAGCAGAGTTAGTTTCTCTCCTGGAAGACAGGCTTGCTTCTGGCCATCACTTCAGCCAGAAGAGTGTCCGAGCTACAAGCACTCATGGCTGTAGAGCCCTTCATCATCTTCTATGCTGACAGGGTGTCCCTCAGGACTAAACCCATCCTTCATGCCCACAGTGGTGTCCAGTGTGGCTGTCAACCAATCCATTCATTTGCCCACCTTTTTCCCTAACCCACAAAACAAGGGGGAAAGGATCCTACACACTCTAGATGTGCACAGACAACTCAGATTCCATCTAGACAGTACTAAATTATTCAGAAAGACTGATCAATTGCTAGTTAGCTTTGCTACAGGGGCAGAGGACAAAGTCATACCCAAACAAACCATTTCCAAATGGATAGCACACTGCATCCATTTCTGTTACAAGCAACATGGGAAACCTTCCCCTAAGGGGGTCAGGCCTCACTCTACCAGAGCAGCCTCCACCTCTGCAGCTTTCCTCAGAGGAGTCTCCACCAGGGATATCCTGGAGGCTGCCATATAGACATATGTTCACACCTTCACCAAGCATTACCACCTGCCTGTCTTCCCCAAATCCAGGGCAGGCTTTGCCACTGCAGTCTTGCAGGGCATCCTAGCCAGCCCCCAGTCTTCTTGACTGCCTCTACCCTTTTCCTCAGCTTTGGGAATCAACCCATATGTGATGACTTCAACAGTGAAATACGAAGAACATAGTACAGTTGTGTACGCTTACCATAAATGTAGATGTTCAAGTGTATTCACTGTTGCAGTCCTGGTTTCCTTCCCTCCATCCCCCTTTTCTTCTCGGTCTCTCTCTCTCTCTCCTCTTACAAGGAACATTTTGGTATTTACTTCTACTAGTGCGGTTCTTCCACCATTTCCTTGCTCCCAATTGGGGGCTACTGACAGGGCAAGAAAGATGTAATGGCATCAGCTGCCTTACTTTATACTACTGATGATCTGACGTCAGTCCTGAAGCAACAGCAAATGACTGAGAAATACTACGCCTCTGGTATTTGTGCCGGCCAAAGGCTACCCTGACAGGGATAACCCAAATGTGATGACTACAGCAGTGAATACACTCGAACATCTACATTTATGGCAAGTGTACACAACTGTACTTTCCATATATATATATATATATCTTGCAGGGCTTTAGCCGCCCTTAATCTGAAACAAGAAAGTTCTGAGGGTTTGGTACTCTAACCACTAATGTTAAGCTACTCTTTACACACAGTGCAGCAGTTAGACTGTCATATTTATAGTACTGATACCATTACTGAACCTGAAAAAGAAAGCATGTACATGTAACTGTAAAATACTGTGTGTGTGTGTGGGGGGGGGTATAAAGTCACTGATTTATAAATGTACTGTTCTTAACAGCAATGTTTTTATTGCAGTATAATCTATTGCATTCTTTTTTTACATTATTCTTTTCTATTTATAGATCCATCTTCACTACACGAACTCAGATAACAGTGAATCAAAATAACGAGCATTAAAATGATTCTAAGTAAAAAATACAGATGAAACTTGTGTTTTTGTTTTTTGTCATAACTGTATTTTCCTTTACTATAGCTTTCAAATGGTGTAACTGGCTTGACAATGCAATTTGTATGATGTGCTTCTTTTACTTTATTATGAATTATTACAGTTTTGCATATTTAATAAGTGTTATTTATGCTCAAGCGCAACCTTTAAGCCTTTAAAAATTAAGTATATTTTTCACTCTTCTTACTTTGTCAACCTCAGTATTCTCCCACAACACATTTTCCAGCAAGAAAAATTCTCAATGTGGGCCTCGCAGCATTCTCTATCATTGCTAACTAATGCTAAATCACTAATGCCAAATAAACCAACAGCTGGCATTAGCACAATTTTCCTCCTTTACTTTTTTTTCCTTCTTGAGGTCTTCTGCATATTTACGTACATTTGTTCTTGGCAGGAGTAGTAGCTAGCTTATTGAAAAAGCCATATTGTTCTGGAGAAAATATCCTTGTTTGTAACTTCAGTAATGATTCCTCCCAATTTTTCTTTTTATTTAGGTACTCGTAGAGACCCTTTCGGCATTGGGTGCTCAGTGTCGGTGGGCTGCTTGTAATATATACTCCACTCTTAATGAAGTAGCTGCAGCTTTGGCTGAAGGCGGTAAGTCATTTTAGGTTGTTGACATTTACAGAACTCTGATTAAATACTTTTCACAACTTTAAAAATCCTTCTAGAATCCAAGGAAGACAGAGATTGTGACAAAAATGTAAATCAGCTTGCTTAGCATGATTGTCCTACAGTTGAGTAAACTTGTTGTAATCCCCTCAAGTCCCTTTATTGCTTTCCCTCTGTATCCCAATGATACTTTAATGTCCATGTGGTTCTGAAGCTTGATGTTTTTTAATCAGGTGACAGAATTGTGGAACATATTGTCATTTATAGCTATAATGTAAGGGACTATAGTAAATTCTCGAAAGCCGACAATGTCGAATCTGACATTGTCGACACGAGAATAGCGAAACTGCAGAACATCGAACAAGTGAACGGAAGTCTCCGTAAGGAGAGATTTCCGTTTACTTCAAGGTAGTGCGGTCTCGGAGTTGGTATATTTAAGTAGCGGGGGGTGGAGTGGGGTGGGGGGTGCAGAGGGGCTTGCCCCCCTGCCTACACCATTTATTTTTTTTTTTTTGTTTTTATTTTTTTTTCTGAACATTCGATGTTTTAACAGTTCAATCACTAAATGTTGACCTTTAGTAATTTGAGCTGTTAAATATTCGATGTTCTAATACAGACCCTAATATAAGGTGTGCGTACAGTTCCCTGCTGCTTCTGTTACTCTTGCCAGTTTTTCTTCTACCATGCTTTCTTAAGGTGACCATGCTTTGAGTAAAGTCTTGTAGCAGGTTTGTGAAACTTCTTTTGACTAGTTTTGTTTTTTACACCTAATTTTTCCAGCAGTAACGTACTTGCTGTGATTTTAGTAGCAAAACTGCTTATCTGTATTTAAAGGGGGACCTGCACATATACTCCTGAGAGTTTTGGTCCTTGCTTGTCAATTTGCTAAGATTTGCTTAAAAATTGACTGAAGTTTAATGGTTTACCTTTTTTCTTTTGTTATTATTTTCAGTGTGGCTCTGTACGTAGCTGTATATATCATCACTTGCCAAGGACACCAACATGTCCAGTTGGACAAAAAGTGCCTTCTAGGAAAGTTTATTTCAAATATTTATTTTGCTTTGCATTTCCCCTCCTTGGTTGACACAGACAAGTATCTTGAGTGAAAAAAGTTTATTGAGGCAATTCAGAATCATATCCATGCCTAACTTTAATTTGTTTTATTAAAATTAGTTTAGGACATAGAGGGGGAAAAAAGGTTCTGCCAGTTAAGGAAACAAATTTGAAAAGAATCCTCAGTTTAAGCAGGGTCTGTAGAAAATTGTAAAAAAAAAAAATCTTCACAAAAAAATACCAAAACAAAACTTCAACATCCTGTGCTAGGACAAGTAGAGGATACCAAATCTAGACTTCCCACTAGCCTTCATTTCAACACCATTTTAAAATCAGCTCTTTCTGGTACAGGGTCAAAAAAGGGTCCATTAGATTACCACTACCGCAGAGAGACTTAGCCACACAAGCTTGTCAGTCTTCTTTGCAGGCATCACAATGACATGTTCTTCATGTGCATTCACTAGCTAGTTAAGTTCAGCTGCCTGATGACTAGTATATACTGGTCAGTATGTTTCATTTTATTCTAATGACTGACTGGCAGACTGCAGTACATTCTGTATTCTCCAGTCCCCTTGCCCAACACATTGCTTGATCAGTCCACTAATACATTGTTGTACCTGTGTTCTTTTTACCAGTATTAGATTATAAAAAGATAACAGAAGTGTGTTTAGATTTAGTATCAGTTTGCCATAATATGTTTCAGCATCCACAAACTGGAGAGCATCTCATAGTATCTGGTGTTTTAAATTTGTTTCAGATCCAGACATTACATTTGCTGCCTCTTTTTGAAGGTCTTTGAAGTAAACCCAGATGTCATCTTTCTGTCAAATGCCATTTGAGTGTATATTTTTAATTGTATCGTAAGAGTCAAATGAGGTCCCCTGTTTGAACTAGGTATAAACTTCAGAGACTTTGAATTCTTTTTGCGGTTTACCACTGGCGGATGTAACCTTTAAGGAGTGAGCCTAGTCAAGAAGAGAGACTTCAGATTTGAGGTTTGGAGAAACATTCTAGTTAACTATAGAGACTTGTTGATGGGAGTAAGAATGCGCCATAAGCTGTATATAACCCAGACTTCACAATCAAGAGACATTTTGCTGTAGTATTTTCTAGACTTTTACCATTGGCACCACTAGTTTCATGAAGCATGCAGATTTCTAACCATATGTTCAAAAATAAAAAAATGGCAGCCTGAAGTTACAGGATCACAGAGAACTGCTTCGACCTACTTAAGTAATCCCAGGGCTGCCTACCTATTTTTGTATATATGCTGTTAACCCCAAAACACCACCAACTTTTAGCCTCCTTTAACTCCAGAAAGGGACTCTGTCAGAACAAATAGGTAGAAAGGTAATGTTTGTATTATAATTTATACATCTGTCCTAAAGATGGAAGCAAGTTGGCTCAACATTTATTTTCTCCTTTATGAACATATTATTCTGACTTTAAGAATTAAAATGGCCAACATGCAACAGATTGAGTTTGTATAAAGTAGAATTTATTACCCTATTAAAAATAAATTAATATAATTAAGTGAACAGATATTGATTAAAATTGCTGTAGAGCATTAGCAAGGCAGAACAAGAATATCAATTGTCAGTTAAGAGTCTATCCAAATGGTCAAGAAAGTCAGATAACGTTTGTAAGTCAAAAAAAAAAACAGATGTTTTATATTCAGGGGTTCTAGGATGGGAAACTCTTTTTTAAAGAGTCTTTGGACTACCTGGAAAACAGTTCTAAATTATCTATCCACATTCTGGGGAATCCAGAAAAACTGAAATAATTCCTTACACTTCAGTGTTGGCGCCTGTTTAGATAAAAGTCCAGTTCATTAGCAGGTAGACTTGGTTGGGTACTTTTTAAGGTAAACTTCCTTTTCCTCACTATAGGCGAGTCTGCATCTCTGGATGTCCAGACCCTGAAATGAGCAAGATTAAATATCACAGCTTTAGTCCTTTTGTCTCTGAGTGGCTGTATAAAATCTTCTGTCATATGTTCAAAACAATCTGTTTCAGATTTCAGCTGTGGCAGGGCAGTGCAGATGTCCATCATTAAGGTTACTGTTGAAGTAGCCAACACTGTATGTGACATATTCTGCTTGGATTGGATCTGCTGGCCAGCTTCCACATGCCCTAGTCACTGCAACACTCAAGGAGAGCATAATAAAAACAGTGACTAAGATGCTAAAACTTGTGTGTTGTCCTTTTTGGGCTTCCAGAGATCGATGGTCAGCTAGCACTTCATCCAGGCTAGATGGATGAGAACCCCATTGAGTATTACTTTCCACTTCATTAATATTTGTGAAGGACAGTTTTTTTTTCCATCAGAAACATGTGCTTGAGGCAATAACTGATAAGTGTTGCTTCAGACTTACATTTTCATTCATGGTTCCTTGAGGACATTCTCTTGGCAATATTTATTTATGTAAAAAAGTAAACTTTTACCACACATCTTGTGGTTAGGGGCTTGGAGTTTTTAGTTTTGGGAGTTATCATTGAAACCTATACTCCAAAACCAAATATTTCTGTCATAGTCTTTAACAGACTCTTTTAAGCTGTTTGAACTATTTGTCAGACATCTGTTTCAGCTGACAGATGGTCTTGGGTCCCTGTGAGGATTCCCTTATCACTTATTGTTTGTGGAACACATTGTAGTGAGGTGCTGAAATTAGCTTGTTTAGCGATTTTGCTTTAAAACTTTACCTCAAAAGTTATTTTTTGGTGTAAAGAGGTAAGACTAGACTTTTTCAGGGTCTGCTGTTCACTTATCAGATTCCTCTTGTGGTTTACTGTGGAGATTCCTTTGTAAATTCACTTTTTGTGGTAAAAAGTGTTACTTTTCTGTCAAATCCATGTTCTGGGGCTTATGTGCTAGGTGGTTGTCACTAAAATGTTTTACTTCAAAGATCAACTTTTCGGATTAGAGGCAAGACAAAACTCCTCAAGGCTCCAATATCTGCTTATCAGATGCTTTGGTGGTGGACAGACAGTCCTGGTTTCCTATGGGGATTCCCATGTAAATTATCATTTTTTGGCTGATAAGTGTTGCTTTTCTGTCAAAGTTGTCAGTTAGGAGGCTGAGACTAGTGTATTTGGTGGTTGTCCCTAAAAAAATTTTACCTCAAAGATTAACCTTCTGTCAGGATGCAAGGCAGACTGTTCGAGTGTGCTGTCCACTTATCAGATGCTTTTTGCATTTGACAGCCATGGTTCATTGTCGGGATTTCCATGTAAGGTATCACTTTTTTTTGTGGGGGGGGGGGGGGTGTAATCGTTCTGTCCATTTTAGTTGCTGAGGGCTTTGGCTAGTATGCTTGGTGGTTGTCACTAAAATATTTTACCTCAAAGTGTATATAAAACTCTCTTCACTATCCAATTGATAAACACACTTTGCAGTTAGGATTTGCACCTGGGTCCCTATAACTTAATCATTCCTTCCCTTAGCCAGAAGAAGAGAAACGTTACCTGGGAGGCTTTGGTCTTTATTCTGCCTTTTCCATCACCTCTGCTACTAATGAGTGAGTTAGCTATGACCAGATTGTTGTTCTTCAGAGTGCTCATTTCTCATGGCCACTAAGGATTGGATACAGACGCATTATTATATGGCTTTTCAGATTCCCTCTTTAAGTTAAGGATAACCACTCTTGTCAGCATGGGGGAAATGCTTCTTTGCTAAGCTGCTATAAGAAGCTTCTTTTCTTAAGGAATGGATTGTCGTTCAAGCTGTTGTTTCTCTGGGTGCGATCTACAAAAAAGAAAAATACTAGACATTTGCATCTGTTCAAAGGAGAAGTGACTGAAGTTTGCGAAGGGTAATTTTAAGCCTTTGGTTATCTAACTAGGAATAAAAAGAATTGCCAGAGTCCCACAAATGATATTCAAGCCTTCTCTCGCTTTTCTGGTAACCGTGGCTTTAAAAAAATGTTTATCATCTCATTTTAATTCTCAGAAGTTTCAAATACTTTTTGTGTTTGGATTACACTTTCAGTTTCTACTTTGCACTTTGGCAGGTCAACAGCTCCAAGAGGGGTTTTCAAGTACCTAGCTCCAGTAGTAGCCATTGCGGGTTGCAGGGCATTCAACATTTTCTTCTTGGAGATGACTGTTTCACAAGTTGTCAAGAATCTCTGGTCCAAAAAAAGAACTCTTCAGAGAAGTCTTTCCAAATAGTGTTTTTTGGATGTATGATGGACACATGCCTTTTAATGGCTTCCTCAGGACATATTGGAAAGTTTATGAAAGCAGTCTCTGAGATTTACCAACACATCTCTAGCAGCTGCTTAGCAGTATTGCAGAATAGCAGGTTTTATTGCCCTTTTCTGGCTCAAAGTTCACATCAGGACCATTTATTAGTTCTTCAAATCACTTTGGACCCAACACCAACACTTTTTTCATTTCAGTTTTCAGTGCTGAGATTCTAGTGAGTGAATTGGTTGTCTGCCTGCCCATATTCAGTGTGTGTGACCACAGCTGCATCAATCATACTTTCAGGAGCTGTGTCCCATGGTGTGAAAGTCCAAGGTTTGTGGGACTAGCACAAGGTGACCATTTTGTTGCAGGACATAAACTGGGACACTTGAGGGCCACCCTTTGAAGCCAGGTCAGCAATCCCATTCTCCCGGCCCCCATGGTAGAGGAGATAGGGCCACCATTTCATCTCGCACCGGGGCTGGCAGGTTGGCTTTCTGTCCTTCACCCAGCACTGTGGGATGCCACTCTGTGAACAACACCACCCAGGAGGCAAGAGGCCACATGGCAGGAGTCTCAAAGCGATGCACATTCATCAGCGATGAGCACAATGGGGGAGAGAGACTGAGGTGTGCTGCAAAATGTGCAGAGATGGGGGGGGCAGGATTATCTCCCCTGGACGTTTGAAAGCCCTAGGTGCAAGGCAAAGAGGAGAAGCAGTGTTACAGAAGTCTGGATGAGGGACTGTCTGAGGCTTTGCGGCCCAGCAGAGTTCCATGAGGCTGGGAAGATCCCCTGAGAGGCTCCAAAAGCACATGTGACACTGCATGATTTGTCAGCAGTCAGGTGATATGTAACCCTGGAAAAGAGCTCTCTTTCCTGGGTAGAAGTTTAAGCCAGGAGGGGTCCATCCCGATGGAAGTCTGGAAGGGAGAGAGAGGTGGAAAGTGACTGGGACAACACAGCTTCTGCCTGGGTGGGGGGTATGGACCATGCCCCCTCTTGGAAGGAAGTCTGGAAGGGATAGAGTGGCAGATAGTGGCAGGGATGGGTGGGGGGGGCAGGCAGAGCTCCCCACAATGGAAGTCCTTAAGGGAGTGACTGGCAGACAGCAGCAGGGCCTGGAGAGCTCCTGCCTGGATGAAAGGGATCAGGCAGAGCTCCCCATGATGGAAATCCTTGAAGAAGAACTAGGGCAGATGGCGGTGGGGCCTGCAGAGCTCCTGCCGGGGCGAAGGCATCCATCTTCACCCCATAACCGATGGAATCCTTGAAAGATCTCAAAGTCCCCAGAGCTGCTCTGGATGGTAAAGCAGGGGGGCTCTGAAGCCTTCATGAGAGCTGATCTGCCCTTCAGCGGCCGAGGGGAGTTCCGGTGGGGTGGACAAGATCAGAGGGAAGCTCCCCTGAGAAGGTCCGAGGGCATGAGTGATCTGGCATGATTTAGCAGCCTGCAGGAGACCTGGAGGTGGCGGAGTCCCCTGACATGGGGGGCCACGGCTGGGGAAGATCTCTTGGCCAGGTCGAAGGGGAGGCCTGTAGGGGTTGGCCCTGACAGAAGTCAGTAAGGGTGTGCCAGGCAGATGGGTGTGGGGCCTGGAAAGCTCCTGCCTGAGTGGGGTCAGGCAGATCACCCCACGACAGAAGTCCTGAAGGGAGTGACTGATGGATGGTGGCAGAGCATGGAAGGCTCCTGCCAGGGTGAAGGCATCCGACCTTACCCCATACCCAATGACATTCCCAAAAAAAATCGCAAAGTCCCCAGAGCTGCTCAGGATGGGAAAGCAGTGGGAGTGGCTGACCTAGGAAGCCAGGTCACCATTCAGACTGAGCAGTCTAAACTGGGACATTTCTGTGTCCCAAAGACAATGTTCGGGATTCCAGGACAGAGACTTCCAAACCGGGACTGTCCTGGAAAAACTGGTACTGTTGGTCATCTTGGACTAGCAAGACATTCAGAGCATGTAAATGTTTAACAAAGGATGGCTCTAATAAATGCTGCTAAATCTCTGCACCATCTTGGGCTACAGGCCGTCTGCTAGTAATCACAGATACCACCACAATGAGGTGCTGCATAAACAAAAAGGTGGAACTAGGTCCTTACCCTTTCCTTTTGCAAAATAGCTGTGGTAGTTTGGGACCTGGCAATTCAGCACTGTCTGCTCCTCCAGGCTACCTACACTCAATCAGAGCATTATGTTATTGCAGACAAGCTGAATAGGACCAGGACAGACCTTCACAAATAGATGTTCCTCTTGGATGTCTTCCAGGATTTCTTCCATACAAGGAGAACTCTTCAGTTAGATCCGTTTGTCTCCCATCACAACAGACACACAAAGGAATTCTGTTCCATGACTTCTTTCTTACAGGCCTGGAAGAGTTTTACCTGTTTGTTCATGTGTACAGGGAATGTGCCCGTATGCTTTCCTACTCTTTCCTCTGATGACCAGGATTCTTCTAAACGTATAGAAAATCTCTCCAAGAATAATTGTGGTGACTCAGTTTTTGGCCCAGGCAGTAGTGGTTCTTCATTCCTTTCAGTATGGCCAAGGGTAATTAGCTCAAGCCTCTTCACAGAATGGACATACTCACACAGTTGTTTGCTACACCCCAACTTTCAACTTCAAGTGACTGCTTGGATGATAAGATTTTAGTATCTCTTGGGTAATCTTTTTCTGAATATGTGCAGCAAGTATTAAAGGAGCTTAAAGAAATCTGCCAAACCAAGAGCTAACATCCTTTTGAGGCTCGCATTCCATGGCAAT
Source organism: Protopterus annectens (assembly GCF_019279795.1). Classification (NCBI taxonomy): domain Eukaryota; kingdom Metazoa; phylum Chordata; order Ceratodontiformes; family Protopteridae; genus Protopterus; species Protopterus annectens. Next base: position 1,558,758,837 of record NC_056745.1, read on the forward strand.
GCAGTATTTGTGTGTCTGTCTAGCTGGCTGGCTGGCTGGCTGTGTCTGTTTTTCCTGACTTTACTTCATCTTCTATCAAGATTCATTTCTAGGCCATCTCTGCTTGTATGCCCTTCGATCCTGCCACTTTTCTACTCTTCTTCAAATGAAATGTTTTAAGAAAGGAGTTTTACATGTCTATCCACCTAGAAGGCAAGTGGCTCCTTCTGGAATATTAATTTTGCACTGGGAAAACTTAACACTGCTTTCTTTTGAACATGTCCACGAGGCTAACTGAACTTCTTGTCTTGGGAAGTAGTGATTCTTTGCTGTGACTTCTGCAAGAAGTTACTAGCTCTTGCGGTGAATAATTCCTATCTCCTTTATCCTCAAAGAAAGGGTAATTTCTGATCAAATCCTTCCTTCATGCCTAGGCTGTCTCAGTTACATTGAGCCACTCTTCATTTCCCTGTTTGTTCCAGAACTTACAAATAAGTAAGAAATATTTCACTCTAATAATTTAAGGCTGCCCCATGCTAATGCTTTTTGATATCCTCACCATAATAAAGCACTTACAGGCAGAGTCAGGGCCCACTTTATTTGGGCTTTGGCTACTTCACTGGCTTTTTGGAAAAGGATGGACTCTAGAAACATACTAGAGAGAGCAATTTGGATGTCTGGGCACACCCTTGCAAAATTATACCAACTACATTCTTTATATTTGTCCATAGTAGGCTTTACTAGGACTATACGCCAAGAGTTTCTGGGTTCTCATCCTTCTCCCTTTTTTCTAAGCTCTGCTATTCATCCCATTTAGGTTAGGCCAACTACAACAGTGATGTGATGATGAGAACTTTGTATAGTTTTAGTAAACTTACCATAACAATGAATGTTCAGATAGATCACTGTTGCTGTAGTCACACCCTCCTATTTATTTTGCCAGCCTGTAAAAATATGTGCTTTCATTTTTTCATAGCACATATTTAGCTGCTAGGGCTCTAGCCACCTATTCTGGGGCAATAAAGGTCTGACGTCTTTGCGTCCTAGCCACTGTTGTTATCCTGCTGTCTTCACATTGCAGTGTCTAGGGTACATGGAAAGTTTCCTAAAGCTTTGGAAGCTGACTGGTGGGTCTGATCCTAGTAGGATACGTCCAACATAGCTTAAGTTACTGCAGCAGTGCTCTCTTCAAACATCTGCTGTTGTACTAAATTTACTTACACGGTTGCACTTGTAACTTGTGTGAGAAGCTGGCCAGCTCATTTAAGACTCCTTGCTTGAACTGCAAGTAAAAAAAAAAAAAAAATCAGAATGAATAAGTGCCCGAGTATTGCTAAAGAAAGAAGATTGAATTAATGACTGCAAGTTTCTCTCCAAGTCTGTACCCCTTGCAAAAAAGGTGGGGAAGGGGAAGGCTTGGGATTTCTTTTTCTGTCTGATGTTGGTTGTTCTTACTAGTTGACACACAGCTCATTTCTGTCGGTCCAGGTTTATTGCAGTTTGACAAGAATATGTTTTGGGAGACAGAAAGTTATTTGCTTTGTAAACATTAACTTCCCTGTACATTCTCTGAGTTTATCATGTTTTTGGACTTCTTGACACTATATTGTCCACGTGCAGGATGCTGTCCAGTTAATGTATCTAACTCTGAAGTCCATTCCATGTGAGTGGTGCTGTTGGTGCATTTTTTTGTGAGCTAAAAACGGATACTAGTACACTTGGCCAAGGGGACCCTGTTCCCTGCAAAGAATTCTTTTGAATTGAGCATGGTTTCATGCATGCTGTTTTTCAGTGTCTTTATGTACTGACACACACAGCAGAAGATTAGGAGGATTAATAGACAGCAATACATGAAGGAAGAATTAATAAATGCAGTCAGTGCTCATTAACAGTGAAACTGTGCAAGTAGTAAACAATAATATGCACAATTTCTTGGCTATCAGTATTAATTTTATATATATATCTGTATACACTTTTGAGTATAGATGACCAGCAGGCACATCTGCAATTGGTATCTGAAGAGGAAGAAGGGACATTGCCATTATTTATTCCTTTGGGCATGCCATAGTCTTGTATTCTAATAATTTGTCTGTGCCTCAAAGGTACTATCCACTGGAATCTTTGTGACACGTCACCAGTCTTTAGCAGGAGGCTATCTTTTAACAGAATCTATTTTTCTTGGTTACACATGTTCTTAAGACTGAACATGATAAAATAATTGTTGCAAGTTTATTTGCATTGGAGTCATCAATGAATGAAACAGTAAAACTTCACTACAATTTCATCTTCCTGCTGCATTTTTACTAAGTCAGAATCAGGCTTGCCACTATGCAAGTACAAAACATACTTCTCTTCTCGTTTTTATTAAGAAGTTATCATATCTGCACTTGCTTGGATTGGAGTAAAGTTCCAAGTTTAATCTTTTAAGGCACCTTACTTAGCCAAGCGTCAGCTAGGTCATTTCAAGATTTGTCTGCTCCATGCAGTTTTGAGTGGCCTTTGACCTCTTTCCTGTTCAGTGTTAACCAATGATGTTGCATTAACTGATCTGCAGTTAGGATTAGATCTGCATGTGTAGCTCTTTCCGTTATAGTTGTGCATGCCATTTACCTTCCAGCATGGCAAATGTGTAAGGAAGTTTTGTCTAGCATAATCAGACTGGATATTACAATGTCTTAGACTGAACTGGACTACTGTTTGTACAGCTACATATACAGGTGCTAATTCAGCATACTGGTTTGGTTTGTACTCTGGCTGATACTTCAGCAGGAGGATATGGTTGATCTTCATGCTATATTTCCCCATGCTACAATACCCATTTCCATCCTGGCTGAAGTAGCAGCCATCGACATATGCTTTAGAAAAGTTTTTCATGCTTATTCATAATAATGGCAGTGTTTCTTTTGCAGTCGGCCAAGGTCTAATGCGGAGTCCTGCTGAGGTGATTGCTTATGCAGTTCAGACCATGTGCAGTCATGTATTTACACATCTGCCAGTACTTGGGTATTTAGGCTGTTTTTGTTTCTGGTATGTTTTATTTCCAATGTTGGTCCTGGACAGCCAAAGTCCAGACCATAGTACTAGACAAGTTACCATCCTTTGGTTTCAGGCTTCCCAGAAAGATAGAGGGCTGATGTCTGTAGCAAAAGTTTTTTTGTTTTTTTTTGCTACAAGTATAGTTTTTGAATCTGTCTGTACCGCTCATACTCTAGAAAAGAGACTTTTTTTCTCACTCTGAGAATTTATTTCAAATCCCACTTAGTGTTACTAGCATAAGCTGTAACATAGTGAGCAGACCCCACTTACTGTTATTAGCATAAGCTATAACATAGCGAGCAGACCCCACTTGGTGTTACTAGCATAAGCTGTAACATAGTGAGCAGACCCCCACTTAGTGTTACTAGCTTAAGCAATAACATAGTGAGTAGACCCCACTTAGTGTTATTAGCATAAGCTATAACATAGCGAGCAGACCCCACTTAGTGTTACTAGCATAAGCTATAACATAGCGAGCAGACCCCACTTAGTGTTACTAACATAAGCTATAACATAGTGAGCAGACCCCACTTAGTGTTACTAGCATAAACTATAACATAGTGAGCAGAGTTCTACTTTTGAGAATTGCACTGATGCTACTCAGTAGACCCTCTTTCTAAATAGATATCTTTATCTGTCTATGTAGGTTAGGCATGGGTTGTGACACAAGCTGTCTGGTAAAACTTGCATGGCTTTTTCCTGCTCTTCCTCCCGTATCCAGAATTCTGACCTTTATTGGCTTGGTGAAGGAATATGCCATCTCTGCATAGTCGTGGATGATCTGTCTTGAGTAATTACAAATACAAAGAGAGTTTCTTGGCTCTTTCAGTTTTTTGAAGGGTTAATCCATTGGATAGCCAGAGTTTTTCTGTTTTGGGGGCACAGCCCATGCGGTCCATTTTCTTACCTTAGGTAGTTCACCTTGTTTCTGAATCACTATCCTTTGTGAGGGACAGTTTGGCCTCTGCATTCTTTAGGTGGTTTAACATGTCATGTCTGTAAGATGCTCCTTAAACATGTTACTTTCGATTGCTTTTAGCACATCAGATTCCCTCATTATGCAAAACGGATGGCTTTCTGCAGGAAGATATTGATATCTGCAGGTGAGTTCAGGTTTCAGAAGAGACGCCTATTCCAGGTCTTCTGTTTTCTACCATATGTGAAAGCCATTTTGTACTGGTCTTAGGGATGTTCCTTCGGGGTCCAGAATCCATTTCAGATGTCTGTTGTTGCGTAGTATTTTTCACCTTCAACAGTAGCCAAGCCAAGCCTGGTCAGAATGTCATAGGCCAATGAGATAAGAATACCTGCTAATTTAGCTTTCTTTAGTCTGTAGTGAGCCTCCATTTCACTTGGGTTTGAGAACAGGCCAGATGTGAGAGTTGTACACACAGTTTGCCTGCCTTGCTCTTAAGATGCCAGGGGATTCCTGTACATACACTGAGCCCTTACTGTAATCATTTGGCACTGGAATAACATGAAGGTCTGTTAACCCATAATCATAAGCATCTCTTGCAGACACTTCTGCAGACATTCTAAATATCTTATGTACTGCTTTTTTTCTGCTTTTTCCGTCTCACAACAGCATATCTGACTGACCAGCTCAATCTGATTTTAGAAGTATGGGAAAGGCAAGTTTATCATCAAAGCTCAACCTTGTACATTGTTAGACACATTTTCAAAATTGTGTGCACACTTCCCTAAGCTAATTTGGCTCACTGTATGAGACAGTCAATAATGATTAGCTTGTACTACATATGAGCTTACTTTTTTCGCAGTTGGTCAGAGTTCCGTCAGTAGGATTAAACCATTTGACAGTGATGTAATTTTTTCATTCCTTTCATTGTTTTGCACGATACTTTTGTAACTCACCAATAACAGGAGTAGCTAATACCAGATCTTAGAACGACTCCACTATTGTTGTAACTAGCTCAAACTGAACTTCAACAGTGGGATTTTATATTGGGTTATGCACCAATATTAGCTCTTAGAGGATTGTCTCACATTGTGTAAAATCACTTTAATAGTTTCACCCACAGTTTGGCTACCCAGAGCATTTTCTGTCCTGACATCAGAGCTTGTGGTTCACATTCCCCCTTTTATGTGACCACAAATTGTCATGGATAGAATCCTCAGATGCAGCCAGACATGACCTATGTATAGAAGGGAGTTTGGACCCCTTATCGTCCCTACAGGGTGCTGCAACATCCTTTGACCTATCTGTAAGTGGAAAGCATAGATTACTATGCTATTTAAGTTACTGTTGTGATTTTAACTCCCCTTAGCCACTCTGACTTAACAAATATCAGGTAAGTTCTTTGTATTTTTAGTATTTTATAACACTGCTCACGCATATGGCAGCTCTAGAAGCACAAAACGGGTCAAGGTATCTTCAAACATTCTTCAGCTGCCACAAACAGTTAATTTTCCTCTGATCACATTCTGCAGTGAGGTGATTTGTGAGTTAGTGAGCTTCAGTTTGAGTTTTCCACACAGGTAGGATATTTAATATGCACTGCTGTGTCAGTGTTTGCATGAATTTGAGTGAGCAAGGCTTACTTCTTTAGTAAAGAATGTCAGACCCCCTGGCATTTATCTGAAATTTTACTACATCCTTCTTTGTCTCTCTCTCCACACGCACACACATACAGACCACATCTTGCTTCATGAGGTCAGATCCTCTGAGTTTCTAAGCACTGATACTTCTGGTACATCAGACCTTACAAAAATAAATTGTATCAGAATCGTGCTATTTGGAAAAGATAATGTCTGTTTATGAACCTTTAAACTCTTTCCAAAGGGAATAGGATTACTCATCTGTGGCACATGATTCCCATGACAATAGTCAATTATAGACCTATCATTGCTGATTAAGAAGTCCTCTCCTGGCTTATTGCTGACATGCAGTGGATGGCTCCTTGTCCATTTTCCCAAATTATAGCTTTAACAGTGCTTTCCCTAAAGTTATTTGTTTACCTTCTGTGTAGCCTATAACTTGAGGCTGTTGGGTAGGATTTTCAGTCTCTCTGAGTTTTTTAATGCTGTGCTCTGTTTATTATACAAGCTTTTTGACATTAACATTCAGCCCTCGAGTCTATAAAGGCCTTGTGCTTTAAATTGTCTTCTAAATTTACCTACAGTTCCCTTGGTGATTTTCTCAGGTGGACTTTGTTTTGCACCATCATTTGTAATAAGGCAGTTTTAATACTACTGGCAGTAGAAGCTGTAGGAGCTCCAGTGAGAGATCACCTTTGGAGACTGCTTTGTGTTACTTTTACCATACATATATCTTTCAAATCAGTCACCATGTCAGAATCATTGACTTCACATTGTGGTGAATGGAGTATGTTAGTCAGTGGTTACTGGAAGTACTGTTGTTAATGAGTGAAGGATTGCTGGGTCCCACAGATCCAAGAGAAGGAAAACCAGTATGTAGTGAGGGTTTTTGGTCCAAACTTTTTGAAACTGGGATTTCAGTTGTACTATAGTACCTTATCTGTCTGACTTCTTCCTGTAAACGTATTTCTTATCCTTTTTCTGTAGGAAGAACAGGATCTTTTTCTGGACTAGTCCCAGTTAGTTTTTGTGCACACTGTAATAGTCCCTAGAAGAAGCTTTCCTTTCTGCAGTCCTTTGTATCTTTTGTTATGTGGTCTGGTAGGACCCTGTCTTCTGCATGAATGTCCATTGATAGCACAAGACTGAATGAGCGAATGGGACTGTGTTGGAGGTCTGAGCTACAAAGGTAACTCCGTTAGAGGGTCTGGAGCAGATGGCATGTGCTTAGCTGCAGGGGAATTGGCACTAGCTTTTATGTGAATAGGAGTATTAGCCTGTATATTTGTACCTGGTTTGCTGCCTTTCAGAAGAGGCAGTTCAGATGTCCTTCTGTATCACTGTTACAGTATTCTTCACAGTAGGGATCTCCTGCCAAGGATAGCCCAAAGTCTGGCCAGTATACCAAAGCCTTTACATTTTTTGTATGGGATCTACATCACATGTATGCTTCCTGTACAAGACATAAGGAATAAAGGTGATGTGCAGGCACAGTTACTCAGAGCTTCTTTGCTATCCGTCTGAATGCCATCTTCAGTCTGAAAGCCCTTTTGCTGTGCTGAATACCTAGCTGTCTTCCCTGACTATCTTTGTGGAGAACCAGAGGCTTAGTCCAAGTAGCATGGCAGAATCATCCAGCTCTGAGGTCTCAATAGGCAAGAAGAAGGCCAAGAAATCTCTGCCAGATTGTTTGACTGTCCATCCTCTGCCAGACGTTTCTCTAGAAGAAGGTGAAAGCTCTGTAGGCCGTCCAGTGTCTACATCTGATTCCTCTGCCACATCTCTGTTAGAGGCCAGATGGATCCTTCCTTTTGCATGTCCTCTGAGGCTTTGCTGGCATCTGCTGTGAACATCAAGGGTGAACTGTGGTTTATCATCTCAGAGGGCCCTAGAAGGATTCCACAGATTCTGATGAGGGAAGAGGTTCCAGGTACTCTTATTGAATTTCATCATGGATCAGAACCTCCAGTGTGTGTTAGGACTGATGTCCTTACTAAGGAGAAGCAGAAGATTGAGGATATTGCTGTACACCCAAAGGGTCCACAAAGACAATGACAGGACTTTACACAGGGCCTGTTTAATACCCTGAGGGGTTTCTGTCCATACTCCCCCTGGGACGACTTCTCCTTCCAAATGGGCTAGGAAACCAGATTCCTCATATGAGGATTCAGTCTGATGATGGGTCTCTGTCGTACTGTTCCCATATGCCTTCGCCTTTAGCTTATGGTTTTGATGAAGAAGAGTCTGTGAGTGTTGAGTCCTTTTGAGGAATTGTCTTTTAGAGACACTGTAGCTAGAATGATGGAATACTTTAAGTGGGATTCTTCTCAAGAGTCTGATATCCAGAAAAGGTATTATATGTATGAGCTGCTTCAGGTGGACACTCCTAAACCTTTTGTAGTACCTGCTGTGTTGGCTGCTTTGTTAGACATCTTTATAGCTGTCTCTAATCTCCTGATTCTCAGCCTCCTGCTCCAAAGAAACCTGACAGATTCTATAAGGTTCTTGACCATTGTCAATTCTTATTTAAGTGTCCTTATGCTGACCCTGCTGTGGTGTCAGTCTCCTCTGATAAGTTTTCAAAGCTTTTGACGTCTTCCAAGCTTCTGCCTCTAGATAAGGATAGTAGTGCAATGGAGAGCGAATTGGTAAGAAGGTTTATACTGCTTCTACTATGACCTTCCAGACCCATATGACAAGTTATGCTCTGGCCTTGATTGCCCAGGCTTGTCAGGTTATTTCCGACCTCTCTGATTCTGAAGCAAAATCTTCTGCTCTATTTTAGGTTCTACCTCTCCGTTGGCTCGTCACTCTATCAAGTGTAGTTATGATGCTGTTGATGCATCTTCAGAGATGTCTTTGAGTCTGTTATGAGGCATTATTCTTGGCTTTTTTGCAGTCTTTACCTGAAGACATTAAGGCCAAGTTGCTGGATTCTTCTTTGGATAATAAAATTCTCTTTCTGACTGCTGCCGCTGATATGTTTAAGTTTGTTCAGGAAAAAGGTAAACTTTGCAGGATCTTAAACATATTTTTGTATCCCCTATCCTCTATCCCTAAGTTCCAGAGGAACTATCCCACTAGGTCTGCTTTTGTTGGCAGGCAGGCAGCCTCATCAAGCCACCAAAGACAGGAAGGGTGGTAGGCAAACTCCTACTGCTAAACCTTCTCAGGCTCCTGTTGCTCAGAAGCCTTTCTCTAACAAGCCTACTTCTGTTTGACATCTTGCCACCTTTACCAGTTGGACAGGTGCCCTTGTCCCTTCAGCTTTCCCTCGGTCTTCCAAACAGGCATATCATCACCTCTGATTCTTGTGTTCTATCTGTCATCCAACAGGGTTGCTTTATGTTGTGGAAGTCCCTCCCTCCTTTTTCAGGTATTCCCAAGTCTCCTCTTTAACAACTTCATTTCTCTGAGATAACTGGGTCCCTTGGTAGACCAGGGAAGTATTCAACCTGTCCCTTCTTCACAACCAGGAAAGGAATTTTACTCTGATACCTTTAAAGGAGGGTGCTTTGATGCCTATTTTGGATTTCTCCTCAACACCTTTAAGGTTCCTTCATTTCAGATGCTTACTCTTCAAAGCCTGTCCCTAGATTGAATGATGCTTACCGTCATATTGCTATTCATTCTCTTTTTAAGAGGTTTTTACATTTCTCTGATGTTCTTCGTGTTTCACTGTTGCAGTTATCCTGCTGTGGTAGACCTCGGCCAGCCCGAATACCAGAGTCAGTGTTTTTCTGCATTGGCTGCTGTCGCTTGCTGCCTGGCGTCGGTTCGTCAGTGCTATAAAGGAGGGCAGGCGACGCCATTACATCAGTCTTTCTTGCCGTGAAGCCCATAGCAGAAGCAGTTTGCAAGTGTGCCGGTTTTGATTTACAGCTGAAAATGTCTAAAGCTAAGTACCCTGTTGGGGATCCTTTTTTCCTTGCACTAACCGATGTCCGAAAAAGTTAACAGTTGTATCACCTGTGGAAAGCAAATGTCACACCGAGACTTCCACTCATACTGTGTCACTTGTTTAGGCCCAGTTCACAACGTCCCCCTTTGCCGGTTCTGTGCCCTCTTTAATGCGAGAACCATTCGTCGTAGAGCTCTTATAGTAGCCAGGGATTTTCGTCTTCCATCTTTGCATTCCGAAATGGCATCAATCAGCCAACCATCCATAGACATTCTAAAGGACCTTAAGCATAAAGATAGAAACAGAACACACAAGGCCAAGCCTTCCAAAGACTCTACTGCTAAGCAGGTAGTCAGTTCTCCGGAATTCAGTGAGGTGCTTTCTCGGCTCCTGATGCCCGATTCCATACCTTCGAACTACCGAGATACTTTCAGTGTCCGGTATGCTGCAGAAATCTTTGTCTTCCAGGCCTTTGGTTGCCTCTGCCTCTGTTGGGACCGGAGCCACGATGCAGGCACCGGCTTCCGAGGAGGCCTTCCACACTACCAATTCCAGACAAAAAAAAACGTTTTCTCTTCCGACTACCATTCCTCTCAGACCGATGGATCCTCTTAGACCTAGAGGCAAGGCAACTCCCAGGAAAACTACCTGTAGCCACCATGTTACTCCTCCCCAAACTCAAATGCTTAAAATGGCAGAGGATCTTATCACCCTTATCAGGGGTAGTCAGGCCGCAACTTCTAAAAGGAAAAGAGACATTTCTCCTGAAATACTAAAAGAACAGGATTCTGAGGAGTCTGATTTATTCATATTTGGAGGAGGAACAACCTCTGACTGCTTATGAGGAATCAGATGCAGAGGAATCCATTCCCTCTGCCTCCCCATCAGAAGATCTTTCCTTTGAGGAAACCCTTCACACCCTCAGGGAACATTTCCACTGGGAATCCCAGGACCTCACTCAGTCTAAGAAAAGACGAAGAGTTTCTAGTCCTGCCCCAGCACAGCCCCTTGGCCATCCCTCCTATCTTAGAGGTGGTTGATGTCTTCCAGGAATCCAGTTTAATTCCTGATGCCCTCCCACCTGCTCCCAGAAAACCTGACCGGTATTAGAGTATTGGATTCTAACAAATACCTGTACAGAAATCCTGCTGCCCACCTGGAGGTCATTACACAAGGACAGAAAGGAGCTAAGGCTAGTTCAACTAAAAGTCCTACTCATTCTGACATGGACTCCAGAGCTCTGGACAGATGTGGTAAAGTATACACCTCTGCAACCTTGGCCATCAGAGCTTTCGACTGTCAGTTCCACATGTTGAAATATCAACAACACACTTGGAACTATTAAAACAAAAGATTTCAACCTTTCCTGACTGCGCCAGTTCGAAAGAGTTAGCAGATTTACTGCACTGTACTTGTCAAGTGGCCAAACACTCATTACACTGTGGATATGACGCCCTAGAAGCCTCAAGCAGGGCAGCAGTGTCAGGATCTGTCATTAGGAAACATGCATGGTTGAAGGAACAACCTCTCCCTGATCATGTCAAATCTAAATGACTTGATGCACCCTTGGATAAGGACCGCTTGTTTGGCGAAAAAGCAGAAGAGGTGCTTAAAAAGACTGAAGACAAAGCAAACTCTATGCAAACAGTAAAAGAGTTCCTTCAAGTACAACCTCCTAGGTTCACCAGGATTTTTTCCTCAAAACACTGGTCCTTTCCTGCACTTAACAGATAGGGGCAAGGTAAGCCCCACAGAGACAGACCACCCAGACTCCCACTCCAGAGACAGCAGAGAACCAAACAGTGGACCACTTCCACTCCAAAGGCAGTGAGTTCTAAGCCATCCCTCTGTGGCAAAAACTCTGAATGACTCCCTCTCCCCTCTCTGCCCTCTTTTCTCTCACCAAAAGCTAGGAGGAAGGCTCTCCCTCTGCAAAGACAATTGACTTTCTGTAACCAAGTACCAGTGGGTCTTAAAGATCATTTTTCAGGGATACAATTTTTCCTTCAACTAACTTCCAATTCTAAGAAGGTACCTAGACTTACCTCCAAATCAGTGGGCAGAGGCATTAAAACAAGTCCAAACTGTCATATCCCAAGGGGCAGTAGAACCTGTCCCCTCAGATCAAACCGGCAAAGACTTTTATTCCAGACTATTCCTTGTTCCCAGAAAAGAGGGCACTTGGCACCCCATTCTGGATCTATCCATTCTGAACACCTTCCAGGTAGTCCCCAAATTCAAAATGCTAACCTTACAGGAGCTGCTACACTTTGGCTTATCTACTGCTCCCAGGATATTCACCAAATGCTTAACCCCGACCATAGACTCCTGCAGACAGAAAAATACACAAATTTACCCTTATCTGGGTGACTGCCTCATGCAAGCAGACTGCAAAGAAGAGCTCCTCAAGGACCTCCTCTTTGTCAAAACCCTCCTAACCTCCTTGGGGTACACCATCAGCGAGAAGAAATCAAAGCAAACACCCTCCAGGAAGATTATTTTCTTGGGAGCACTGCTGGACATAGTATCCCAAATGGCCTTCCTATCCCTAGAAAAGCAGAGCTTTCCTGCCTTTCTATTTCACCCAGCTGGCTTCCAGAACTCACCTCGCTGCCAGGAAGATGTTCATTGTGTTTCACTGTTGCAGTCATGACTGTAGGGTTCTCCCCTGCTGGCAGGCAGTCCTCGGTCGGCCAGAATCCCAAAGTCTGGGTCCAGCGTCGGCTGTTCAGCCATGCTCCCTGACGTCAGAGCGCCAGGAGTACAAAGCTGACAGCCGACGCCATGTTCCCCAGTCTTTCTTGCCGTGCGGTGATAGCAGTTCGCAAGTGCCGGTCGGCTGACTCCTGACAATTTTTTCTAAACAAACTTCAGTCCGAAGATTTTCTTCTCCTACTCAAAGCTAAGTACCCCGTTGGGGAAACTTTTTTCTTGCTCCAGTCCGATGTCAGAAAAAGTTAATAATTGTATTTCATATGGGAAGCAAATACCTCATAAGGATTTTCATTCTTACTATATTCCTTGCTTAGGCCCTGACCACGACGTAGCTAGTTGTCGGTTTTGTGCTAGATTCAATCAACGTACTATTAAACGAAGGTATGATTTTGCTTTTCATTACTTTGGTAGGCGTTTTAATTACAAAATGTCGTCGGATACGGTTCCGGCTACCGGAGTTCACAAACGACGCAAGGACAAAGACAGGCCTCCGAGGTCCAAATCAGACGATATCGCACAAGCAGAGCCAGCTTCAGGTTCGGCCATCGTCAGTGAGGCACTTTTGCAGCCCCTGTCATCGGTCATTTCGGAACCAATAGCCGAAACGGACTCCCACGAGGAGCCAACTAGGCCTTTGAATATTTCTGTTGCAGGACCTTCGGACAATGCTCCTTCGGATGGGTCCGGAGCCGCTGTGCAAGTACCGGCTTCCGAAGGGGTTTTCAGGCCTACTCAGCTTCTTATAAAGGCAAAGCCAAAGACAAAGGCAAAGACTCCTTCCAAATCAAAGACTGCAGCCCAGGCCTCTTCTTCCGGCTCCCAAGTCTCAGAAAAAGTTACTTAAGATGGCGGAGGACTTACTTACTATGATTAGGGGTTCACATCCCCCTCTAGATAAAAGGCCAAGGCAGGAAGTTTATTATGACTCCTCTGATCAGGCTTCTGTTTCTTCTTCTGACCAGGAATATTCTTTCCCTCCTTATGAGGATTCTGATGCTGAGGAATCCATTCCTTCAGCTTTTCCCCATGAGGATTTCTCTTTTGGAGAAACTTTGCATGAAATGAGGGAACATTTCCACTGGGAAGGACAGGAGTATTCGGAATCTAAGAAAAGACTAAGGGATTTTCTTCTTCTTCCCCAACATAGACCCCTGGCTATTCCTTCTATTTTGGATATTGTGGATGATGCTTTTTCGGAGGCTAACTTAACTCCTGACTCTTTTCCTCCAGCTCCTGTTAAGCCAGACAGATACTATAGGGTTCCTGATTCCCACCAGTTTTTATACAAGAACCCTACTGCTGACCCTGAAACCATTTCTCAGGGTCCTAAGGGCGTTAAGGCTGCTTCTGCTAAAAAACCCATTCCCACTGAGAAGGATTCCAGATCTTTAGAAAGATGGGGCAAAAAAGTGTACACTTCTGCCACTTTATTAGGGCTTTAAACTGTCAGTTTCATATGCTGAAATACCAGCAATTTCTCCTGTCTGTTTTAAAAAAAAAGCTAACTTCCATTTCCACCTGTGCAGATGATAAGGAACTACATGACTTAATGCATGCCACTGAACAAGTTGGGAAGCATGGTTTACACTGTGGATTTGATGCCTTGGAGGCTTCTTGTAGGGCTGCTGCCTCTGGCACAGTAATTAGAAGACATGCATGGTTAAAGGAACAAAATTTGCCAGATCAAGTAAAAGCTAAATTATTGGATGCTCCTGTTCAGCATAATGTTTTGTTTGGATCTAAAGCTGAAGAGGTGATTAAAAAGATGGAGGACAAGGCAAAGTCCATGCAAACAGTTAAAGATTTCTTACAAGTACAGCCACCCAGATTTAGCAGGAATTGGCCTACAAAAAATTGGTCCTTTCCCAATTCAGACAGGCCTCAGAGGGGTAGATACAAACGCCCCCGAGGTAGGCCTCAAACGCAAGCCTCTTATAGGCCAAGACAGTGGACTGCTTCCACCCCTAGGGGAGGAGAAGACAGGTCGCAAGCTCATAGAAAACAGACTCAATGACTCCCTCTGTTGGGCTGCAGGAACTTCTTGCCTGGAAGCCCCTCTCGGAGGAAAACTTTCTCTTTTTCACCTAAATTGGACTCATATAACCCAAGACAAGTGGGTTCTGGATGTGGTTTCAAGAGGTTACAAATTCCATTTTCATACACTACCAAGGCCAAGCGGATGGCCAGATCTTCCAGAACATCAATGGTCAGAGGCCTTAAATCAGGTGGAAGCTCTCTTGCCATAGAACTAGTTACACTTTCAAAGATGGGACAAGGTTTTTACTCAAGGCTCTTTCTAGTCCCCAGGAAGCAAAATTCATGGAGACCCATTCTGGATCTGTCAGTCTTTAACACTTTTCTAGAGATACCAAAATTCAAGATGCTTACTCTACAGCAGCTACTTCCAATGCTGACCAAAAATGCATGGATGGTAACTTTGGATTTAAAGGAGGCATATTTACACATTCCCATCAGACAGGAACGCAGAAAATACCTCAGGTTCAAGGCCGGATTGAGGCACTATCCATTCTCTGCACTGCCCTTTGGATTGTCTACTGCGCCCAGGGTCTTCACCAAATGCCTGGCTTCAGTAGTAGCTTATTGCAGACTCAAGGGAATTCAGATTTACCCTTATCTGGACGATTGTCTTATTCAGGCAGACAGCAAGGATGTCTTACTCCAGCATCTAGAGTTTGTTCAGAATCTTCTCAAGTTCCTGGGATTCACTGTAAACATAAAAAAGTCAAATTTGACACCCTCACAACAGATAATTTTTCTGGGTGCTTCTCTAAACACAACAACCCAGATGGCATTTCTGACATACGAAAAACAATTACAGCTGGCTTCAACTTTCAAAACCTTGGCAACTTCAACTCAGCTATCTGCAAGGAGATTCCTGCAGGCTCTGGGTTACATGGCCTCCTGCATCCTTCTCGTACCATATGCAAGACTACATATGAGGAAAATACAGTGGTACCTAAAAAGTGTATGGTCTCAGCATTGCCACAGTTTAGACATACTGATCTCCGTCCTGCCTTGTCTTCAAAAGGAATTCCTTTGGTGGTCCAAGGCATGTACTCTAAACAAAGGAAAACCCTTCTGTCTGCCTCCTGCCACTTGGATACTAACCACGGACGCCTCAGATTATGCATGGGGAGCCCATTTTCAGGGCAACAGTCTGCAGGGCCTTTGGACAAAGGATCAGAAGCACCTGCATATCAATTTAAAGGAAATGTTAGCCATACAGAAAGCTCTATTGGCCTTCAGGAATCTTCTACAACCAGGGCAACTACTGATACGGACAGACAACACCACAGTTATGTGGTACATAAACAAGCAAGGGGGGATCTCATTCCTATCCCCTTTGCGGACTAGCCATGGATCTTTTGAACACAGCTCTAGCTTGCAATCTGGACCTTCAAGCATAGTTTCTACCAGGGAAGCAAAACTTACTGGCAGACAGTCTGAGCAGAAACCTTTCGGATCCACACGAATGGATGCTGGACACCGAAATATTCAGGATGATTACAGCAGTCTGGGGATGTCCTCATATAGACCTCTTTGCATCCTACCTCAATCATCAACTACAGATTTTTTGCACCAGGACTTTCCACGATCTAGCTTGGAAAGTGGATGCACTATCATTCAGTTGGAGAAACGTCTCGGGATATCCCTTTCCGCCTCTTCCTCTTCTTCCACGGGTATTATTAAAGATCAAGCAGGACAAGCCCAAGATGATAATCTTGCTGGCCCCAAATTATTGGCCTCGACAGTTTTGGTACTCAACACTGAAAAACCTTTGTCTGTAGCCCCCCTGGGTTTTACCACAGACTCCAAACCTTCTGTCCCAACACCAGGGTCAGATTCTACACTCCCATGTCAAAACTCTCAGCCTGGCGGCCTGGTTAATCCACGGTCTTTGATTCATTCTCTCCTACCCAAGCAGGTTATGGATGTCATTTTAGAAGCCAGACGTCCTAGCACTAGAAAATCTTATGCAGGAAAATGGAAAAGATTTTGTTCCTGGATGCACTCTCAGGATTCTGATCCTCTTATTCCTAACATTCCTCAGATTTTACTTTACCTGACAGACCTCTTACATAAGGGTCTCTCTTTCTCTTCCATAAAGATACATGCCTCTGCTATTTCTGCTCATTATAATACAGACCCTCCTATCTTTTCCCACCTGCTCATGAGACAGTTTCTCAGAGGAGCTAAGAACTTAAGGCCTCCTAGATTTCCTCCCATTCCTGCTTGGGATCTCAACTATGTTTTGGAAAAGCTCACCTTACCTCCTTTTGAAACTGCTGCCACATCTGACATCAAGTTTTTATCTTGGAAAACAGCCATCCTGTTAGCTCTGACCTCTGCTAGGAGGGTTTCAGAGTTGCAAGCTCTTATGGCTGTGGAACTTTATATTATTTTTCATCAAGACAGGGTGTCTTTAAGGACTAATCCTACCTTCATGCCTAAGGTGGTTTCCAAAGTGGCTTTAAATCAAACTATTCACTTGCCAACTTTTTTCCCCACTCCTCAAAATAAAGGGGAAAGGATCTTACATTCCTTGGATGTACACAGACAACTACGTTTTTACCTGGACAGAACCAAGGACATAATCAGAGCAATTGTTTGTTTCTTATGCTTCAAGTTCCCAAGGTAAAGCCATTTCAAAACAGACCATTTCTAAATGGATTGCTCATGGAATCAGATTTTGCTATTCACACCATGGAAAGCAAATCCCAGGGAGTATAAGGACTCACTCTACCAGAGCTGCTGCCTTCTTCAGGGGAGTTCCTACCAAAGACATTTTGGAAGCTGCAACTTGGAGTTCAGTGCATACTTTTTCCAAGCACTACAATCTACCTCTCTACTCTTAAGTCTAGGGCAGGCTTTGCTTCTGCAGGCTTTGCTTCTGCAGTCTTGCAGGGTCTTATAGCCGCCCCCTCTGCTTTATGACCACCTCCCTTTCTTTCTGCTTTGGGATTCTACCCTACAGTCATGACTGCAACAGTGAAACACGATGAACATAGTACAGTTGTGTACACTTACCATAAATGTAGATGTTCGAGTGTCTTCACTGTTGCAGTCTGGAACTCTCCCTCCTGTCCCCTCTTATTTTTTCTTTTGTGTGGTTCCTTTTTTCACCCTTCTTCTGAGGTGTATTTGCAAAGGGTATGGGACCTTACTCATTTTGGAAGTTCTGACATCTGGGGCAAGAAAAACTGGAGAACATGGCGTCGGCTGTCAGCTTTGTACTCCTGGTGCGCTCTGATGTCAGGGAGCATGGCTGAACAGCCGACGCCTGACCCAGACTTTGGGATTCTGGCCGACCCGAGGACTGCCTGCCGGCAGGGGAGAACCCTACAGTCATGACTGCAACAGTGAAGACACTCTAACATCTACATTTATGGTAAGTGTACACAACTGTACTTTCCTGCAAGCCTTGGGGTACATGGCATCTTGCATCCTTCTAATTCCTCTGGCCAGGCTTCACATGAGAAAACTTTTGTGGTACCTAAAGAACCTTTGGTGTCAGCACACTCAGCCTCTAGAGACCTCTCTCCCTCTGATCCCCTGTATAAGGGCCGAGTTTCTCTGGTGTGCAGGGGCTGTGCTGAGAACAAGGGTCTTTCCTTCATCCTGCGCCCAACCGAGCAAA
Organism: Protopterus annectens; assembly: GCF_019279795.1. NCBI lineage: Eukaryota > Metazoa > Chordata > Ceratodontiformes > Protopteridae > Protopterus > Protopterus annectens. Next base: position 1,558,776,683 of record NC_056745.1, read on the forward strand.
CCATTACCACTGATGCGTCAGACATAGCTTGGGGCGCTCACCTAGAAGGCAGGTGCACCCAAGGTCTTTGGGATGCTCAGCACCTTCCCTTACACATCAACCAGAAGGAAATGGTGGCAGTAGAAAAGGCTCTGACATCCTTCAACCCCCATCTCAAGCCCAGGGTCTCCTTATCAAAACAGACAACACCACAGTAATGTGGTACATCAACAGATTGGGAGGGACCCAATCTTACCCTATGTTTAGGCTAGCCATAAACCTCTGGATGACATTATATTCCATGGGACTACACCTAATAGCCCAATATCTACCAGGGATCAACAAGACCCTGGCAAACCACTTAAGCAGAAACTTACTGGACCCCCACAAATGGCAGCTCCACAGAAAAATCTTTTTACAAATCACTTAGGCATGGGGGACTCCAGAGGTGGATCTCTTTGCTTCGCATCTCAACCATCAGCTGAAAATATTCTGTACCAGGGAGTATCACCACCTAGCGTGGAAGGTGGATGCATTGACCTTTCCCTGGAAACACCCTCTTTGTGTAAGCATTCCCTCCTCTGCCTCTTATTCCAAAGGTACTGATCAAAATAAGGAAGGAGAGACCAAAGGCCGTCCTCATTGCTCCTGATTGGCTCAGACGACATTGGTACCTCTTACTGCGCAGCCTGAACTTACAGACTCCCAGGCAGCTTCCCCTGATGTCAGACCTCTTAACTCAAGTGTGTGTGTGTGTGTGTGGGGGGGGGGGGTGCTGCAAACTGATTTGCAGACTCTCAAACTATCAGCATGGCAAATACTCTAAAGGGAAGTAAGGGGCCCCTGTTAAGCAAACAGGTCCTAGACATTATCACAGAGGCCAGAAGGCCCAGCACCAGAAAATCTTATGCAGAAAAATGGAAAAGATTTTTCTCCTGGAGCCAGTCCAGAGGGAGCAATACCTCACAACCTTCCATACATTTTACCCTGGACTACCTAGCGGAGCTACTTAATAGTGGCCTCTCCTTCTCCTCTATTAACATCCACACCTCTGCCATTTCAGCTCGTTTTGATACAGAACAGCCCCTGTTCTCCCATCCTTTGATTAAACAATTCCTCAGAGGGGCTTCTAATAACAGACCTCCCAGAAGGCCACCCACTCCAGCCTGGGACGGGAATTATGTTTTGGAAAAACTAACTTTACCACCCTTCGAATCTGCTGCTTCAGAAGAACTAAGATTCCTCTCCTGGAAGACTGCTTTTCTCATAGCTATCACCTCAGCCAGGAGAGTTTCAGAACTTCAGGCACTGATGGCCATTGAGCCCTTCATCATCTTCCATGCAGACAGGGTCTCCCTGAGGACTAATCCCTCCTTTATGCCCAAGGTGGTATCTAGTGTAACTCTCAGTCAGGCCATACATCTACCTACCTTCTTTCTTAACCCACAAAACAAGGGGGAAAGAATTCTACACTCGTGAGACAGCTCAGATACTGTCTGGACCATACTAAGCCCTTCAGGAAAACAGACCAACTACTTGTCAGCTTTGCCCCAGGGGCAGAGGGGAAGCCCATTTCCAAATGGATATCACACTGTATCCATTTCTGCTACAGATTGCATGGGAACCCCCCCCCCCAAAGTGTATTCAAGCCCATTCCACTAGGGCAGCCTCCACTTCCACAGCATTCCTCAGAGGAGTTCCAACCAGGGACATCCTGAAAGCTGCCACCTGGACGTCTGTCCATACCTTTACCAAGCATTACCATCTACCTCTATTTTCTAAGGCTAGGGCAGGGTTTGCCTCTGCAGTTCTGCAGGGCATGCTGACCCATTACTATGTCTCTTACTAAGCCTACCATCCCTCTCCTCAGCTTTGGGATTCCTCTCAAGTGATGACTGCAGCAGTGAAACATGAAGAACATAGTACAGTTTTGTACACTTACCATAAGTGTAGATGTTCAAGTGTATTCACTGTTGCAGTCCTGGATGTCCTTCAAGGATGCATCTGCAGTCCTAACATATGGGTTGTCCTGCCTCAGGCAGCCCTTCGGTCGTCCGGATTCCAAAGTCTGGGTCTGGCCTCGGCTGATGTCGCACTTCACCCGACGTCATAGCTGCTGTGAATTGGGTATAAAGGCATCAGCCGATGCCATTTTCCTCAGTCTTTCTTGCCGCGCAGTGCCCGAAGCAGAAGCTGTTCGCAAGTGCCGGTCGGTCAGATCCAGAGATTTCTACTACCGAAGACTTCTAAAAAGCTAAGTACCCCGTTGGGGACTCTTTCTTGCCTCAGCCGATGTCAGAAAAAGTAAATAATTGTTTAACTTGTGGGAAACAAATACCTCATAAGGATTTCCACTCTTACTGCCTTCCTTGCTTAGGCCCAGACCACGACGTATCAGCTTGTCTAGCCTGTGCTTCCTTCAACCGACGGACACTTAGACGTCGGTCGGAGTTTGCGGAGGAGTTTTTTGGTCCCGCTTTTGCTTACAAAATGCTGTCGGAGACTCCGACTTCACAATTAGCTAAAAAGCATAAGGAAAAGGACCGACACTCGCGGTCCGCGGTTTCGGCTGAAACCACGGTTAAGCCAACCGTGAGTGTCTCTGTTTCGGCTGAAACAGAGTCCTCGGTTCTTCCTTCGACCGAAAGCATACCTCCGACAGCCGAGGCCTCACACAGCATGGTTGAATCTGCTACTGAAATTTCTCCTGCTGTTGCAGGCACCCAGGATTTATCAGATACTATTCCTTTAGACATATCTACTCCTGCACGTGGAGCTGCTAGGCCCCCTGCATCTATGTCCATCAAGGCTTTTTCTAGGGCTAAAGCAGCTAAATCTTCTAAGGCCTTGCCTGCTAAAACCCCACACAGGCCTACCTCTAGTTCCCAAATGCTCAGCCTGGCTGAGGATCTCATTTCTTTAATCAGGGGATCCCAACCTCACCCAGACAGGGCCTCTCAACCCCCTCCAGAGAAAAGGCCTGGAGCAGAGCCCCCCGATCCAGTTTCTACTGACTACTCCTCTGATGAGTCAGAACACTCAAATCCTCCAGAAGGCCCTTATTCTCCATATGAGGATTCTGATGCAGAAGACTCCCTTCCTTCTGCCTCTCCTCCTGAGGAATTTTCTTTTGGGGAAACCTTACATGCTATGAGAGAACAATTTCAATGGCAGGGCCAGGATTTTTCAGATTCAAGGAAAAGGCTAAGGACCTTTTTACATTTACCACAGCATAGGCCTTTAGCCATCCCTCCAGTACTAACAGTTGTGGATGATGCATTTAATGATGCCTGTACTGCTCCTGACTCTCTTCCCCCAGCCCCTGCTAAACCCGACAGATATTACAGGGTCCCGGACACACACTTTCACTTGTATAAGGCCCCTATTGCAGATCCTGAAACCATTTCACAGGGCCCCAAAGCTGTAGCAGCTGCCTCTGCCAAAAACCCTCCCTCTGAAAGAGAATCTAGAGCATTAGAGAGATGGGGTAAAAAAGTTTATACTTCTGCTACTCTTTCGGCTAGGGCCTTAAACTGTCAATTCCACATGATTCAGTATCAGGAATTTTTGTTAGACCAGCTAAATAAAAAACTGTCCTCTCCTGAACCTATAGACCGTAAGTCCCTTCAGGATTTGGTACATAACACTCAGAAGGTCAGTAATCATTCCTTAAAATGTGGCTATGATGCATTAGAGGCTTCCTTTAGATCAGCTATGACTGGAACAGTGATCAGAAGGCATGCATGGTTAAAAGAGCAATCCTTACCAGACCATGTAAAGTCAAAGCTCCTAGATGCTCCCATGGAGAAACAAAGTTTGTTTGGCTCCCCTGCTCAGCAAGTGCTAAAGAAGGTGGAAGAAAAAGCAAAATCTGTCCAGACAGTCAAGGATTTCTTACAGGTCCAACCTCCGAGGTTTAGTAGAAATTGGCCTTCGAAGACTTGGTCCTTTCCAGACACCTCCAGAGCACAGAGAGGCAGAAATAGATGCCCAAGAGGCAGAGGTCAATCCAGAGGTGCCTACAGGGGACGTCAGTGGCAGCCTAACAACCAGAGAAGTACTGCCACAGATCCAGCTACTACCACTTCCACAGGACAGACACAATGACTTGGCTCTGATACCGCCTACCAGGGAACAACTGGAAGCACCCTTAGGCGGAAAGCTAGCCTTATTTTCCGTAAACTGGCATTACATTACAGGAGACAAATGGATTTTACAGACAATAGACAAAGGCTACAGGTTTCATTTCCACACTCTACCAAAAAAGAGAGGAATGCCAAACCTTCCACCAAACCAAAAAACAAACGCTCTAGGACAAATCAACCACTTACTAAGGATGAGAGCTATAGAAAAGGTACCACCTATGGAACAAGGACAAGGATTTTACTCCAGACTTTTCCTGGTACCAAGAAAAGAAAACCAATGGAGGCCTATTCTCGACCTGTCCGCGCTGAACACATATCTCATTGTGCCAAAATTCAAAATGCTGACCCTACAGCAACTTCTTCCCATGCTGGGCAAGGGGTCTTGGCTGGTGACTCTAGATCTCAAGGAGGCATACCTGCACGTCCCTATACGACCAGATTGCAGAAGATACCTCAGATTTCTTGCAGGATCAGAGCATTATCAATTCTCAGCATTGCCCTTTGGCTTATCTACTGCGCCCAGAGTATTCACTAAATGCCTGGCATCAGTAATTGCTCATTGCAGGCTTCAGGGAATTCAGATTTATCCATACCTGGACGACTGCCTAATACAAGCGGACAACAAGACCAAATTAACACAAGATTTGGAAAAGGTTATACAACTACTGCAAGCCCTGGGATACACAGTCAACATGAAAAAGTCAAGGCTGGTGCCATCCCAAAGGATAACATTCTTGGGTGCAGAACTGGACACTTCAAATCAGATGGCATTTCTCACAGCAGAAAAGCAAAAGCAACTACCACTCTATTTCATGGCATTAACAACACAGAACCAGCTTACAGCAAGGAAAGTCCTGCAAGCCCTGGGTTACATGGCATCCTGCATAATATTGATTCCACATGCCAGGCTGCATATGAGGAAGTTGCAATGGTACCTAAGGAATATATGGTCTCAGCACAAGCACAGCCTAGAAGCCCAGATTCCAATAATCCCATGCCTGAAGCAAGAATTCCTGTGGTGGGCTCAGGCCTGTCAGTTGAACAGAGGACTGCCTTTCCACAAACCTCACCCAAACCAGACTATCACCATGGACGCCTCGGACCTAGGCTCGGGGGCACACATGGTGGACAAGTGTATACAAGGCCTATGGACACAGGACCAGCTGAAACTACACATAAATCAAAAAGAGATGCTGGCAGTGAAACAGGCAATTCAGACATTCAGACCGTTTCTTCAACAGGGTCATTTGCTGATAAGGACGGACAACACCACAGTCATTTGGTATATCAACAAACAAGGAGGCACACACTCATATCCTCTATGCCGGATGGCAGTGGACCTGTGGAATGTAGCCCTGAACCTCAACATTCAGCTCCAGGCCATATTTGTGCCAGGAAAAGAAAATATACTAGCAGACTCCTTAAGCAGAACTACCACGGATGCCCACGAATGGATGCTGCATCCAGACATCTTCAAATCCATTACAAAGAAATGGGGACTACCAGAAATAGACCTGTTCGCATCCCCACACAACCACCAATTGAGAAAATTCTGCACAAGGGCATACCACCCACTTGCTTGGAAGGTGGACTCCCTCTCCTTCAGTTGGGAAAACCTGACAGCATATGCATTCCCACCTCTTCCTTTGATGCACAAAGTGCTTCTGAAGATCAAAGAAGATCGCCCAAGGATCATCCTGATAGCTCCAGACTGGCCGAGGCAGCATTGGTACCCGCTACTGAGGAGTATGTCTCGGACACACGCATGGCCTCTACCTCTAGCTCCTTTACTGCTAACACAGAACAACTTCAAGATCCTACATCCAAACTTGAAAACACTGCAGCTAGCTGCTTGGAATATTACATAAAACAAAATAACCCAGATTTATCACAGAGGGTTAAAGACATTATACTGGAGGCTTGCAGACCCTCCACAAGGAAGACTTACTCAGCCAAATGGAAAAGATACCTCATTTGGAGTGCAGCAAAAGGAGAAAATGTATCCTTAGCAAACATAGCTAACATCCTGGAATACTTAGCAGAACTTTTCCACAATGGCCTGTCTTACTCCTCCATTAAGATTCATGCATCAGCAATTTCAGCAGAATACAACATGGATCCTCCAGTCTTCTCTCATCCTCTGCTCAGGCAGTTTCTGAGAGGAATTAAAAATGTAAAGCCTCCAAGGAAGCCACCTTTGCCTACATGGGACCTTAACTTTGTGCTGGAAAAGTTAACACTTCCCCCTTTCGAGCCAGCAGCAACAGCAGAATTACAGTTCTAATCTTGGAAAACTGCTTTCCTGCTTGCAATCACTTCAGCAAGAAGGGTTTCTGAATTACAGGCATTAATGGCAGTACAGCCCTTCCTTATCTTCCATCAGGATAGAGTGTCCTTGAGAACTAACCCTACCTTTATGCCAAAGGTGGTCTCCAGGGTATCATTGAACCAAGCAATCCACCTACCAACATTCTTCCCCAACCCACAGAACAGGGGGGAAAGACTACTACATACCTTGGATGTGCACAGGCAATTGCGCTACTGTCTGGACAGAACCAAGAACAATAGAAAAACTGACCAGCTTCTGGTAGCATATGCAACAGGAATGGAAGGAAAAGCAATTTCAAAACAGACAATCTCAAAATGGATAGGAAATTGCATTAGATTTTGTTACTCTTTTCATGGAAAGACAACTCCAGAAAACATCAGACCTCACTCCACGAGAGCTACAGCCACTACTACAGCTTTCTTACGAGGAGTGGCTACCAAAGACATTTTAGAGGCTGCTACTTGGAGCTCCGTGCATACATTTGCCAAGCATTATAATCTACCTTTATACTCCAGATCCCGAGCAGGTTTTTCAACTGCTGTTTTGCAAGGGATCTTAACTACACCATAATCATCTTAGTGCCTCCTCCCCCAGTTTGGCTATGGTATTCTACCCATATGTTAGGACTGCAGATGCATCCTTGAAGGACATAGTACAGTTTTGTACCTACCATAAATGTAGATGTCCGAGAGGTATGCATCTGCAGTCAGGATTACCCACCCTCCTTCCCCTCTGTGGTACTCCTAGGGTATTTGCCCATCTTGTAGCTAGCTGGGGGAATCTATTATGGTGTATTTGTTTGTATATATGTATATACATGTTTATTTTTGTTTGCTCTCTACTGTTTGGAATAATTTGCATTTATCCAAATTTAGCCTTCCTAGAGGGCACCTGGCATCTGGGGCAAGAAACACTGAGGAAAATGGCGTTGGCTGATGCCTTTATACCCAATTGACAGCAGCTATGACGTCGGGTGAAGTGCGACATCAGCCGAGGCCAGACCCAGACTTTGGAATCCGGCTGACCGAAGGGCTGCCTGAGGCAGGACAACCCATATGTTAGGACTGCAGATGCATACCTCTCGGACATCTACATTTATGGTAGGTACAAAACTGTACTTTTCCCACCCTCCTTTTCCCTCTTATATCTTCTTTTTTTAGGGAGACACAAGTTTCAAAAGGTGGCTTTTAGTCACCAGGACCACTTTGTCATATTTACATGGGCCTCTGATATGTTAGGGCAAGAAAAACTGATGTAATGGCATCAGCTGCTCTCCTTTATAGCACTTGACAATCTAAGGTCAGCCTGCAAACGACAGCAGCCAACGCAGAAAACATTGACTCTGGTATTCGGGCTGGCCGATGGCTACCACAGTAGGCTTAACCCACAGGTGATGACTGCAACAGTGAATACACTCAAACATCTACATTTATGGTAAGTGTACTCAACTGTACTTTTCATCCTCTCATTTTCAGTTGTCCGCTTTGCCCTTTTTTCCTCTGTACAGCCCCAAGGGTATTTACAAAACGCCTAGCTCCTGTGATTGCCTTTTGCATGCACAAATGCATTCAGATATTTCCTTAACTAGATGACCTTTTGCTTCAGGTGCCCTTTCCCAGTCACCTGTTACAGGATCTGGAGTTCACTACCTCTCTCTCCTCCAAAGTCTGGGATTCGCTATCAACATTCAAAAGTCTGTCCTGACCCCCTCTCGGGATCTTGTGTATTTAGGTTGCAGGATTCAGACAATGCCATTGTTGGCCTCTCCCACCTCCATAAGTTCTGCCCTTGGCAGCTTTCTTTCAGTTTCTTCTTCCTCTGCCTGCTGTTCCAGCCAAAGTGTTTCTTCGAGCCCTGGGATTCATGGCCTCTTCTATACCAGTGTTGCGTCTTGCCAGACTACGTATGTGGAAACTTCACTAGTGCATCAGGTTAGTACATCAGGTCAGTTTGCCTTCAGCATTGCCACCCTCTGGACTTGAGTGCCTCTCCTTGCTTGTCTAAAGCAAGAATTGGAGTAGTGGATTCAGCAGTTTTCTCTCAACCCAAGCTTGCTGTTTCAGCCCCTGGTTCCTTCTCGAGAACTATTCACTGATTCTTCAGACATGGGGTGGGGGGCTTGTGGTCATTTGTTCAAGACATTTGGTCCCCACATCAGATGTCAGACCATATTAACATCAAAAGGATGAGAGCTCTGATTCTGGCTTTTCAGGCTTTTCATCCCATGCTCTCTGCAGGCTGTGTGAAAGTTTACATATACAACACCGCTGTGATGTGATATGTAAACAAGCAGGGTGGTACAAAGTTTTACCTTCTTTGCGGGTTGGCTCTTCAGGCCTGGAATCTGACTTTCATTTATCAGTAACTCTTAAGGCAGTGTGTTTTCCCTTAGAGCACAATCTAATGGCAGATACCGTGAACAGGTCCATACCATAGGCTCACGAATGGATGCTTCTCACAGATGTGTTTCTGGACCTAGTCCATCAGTGGGGTATTCCTCAGCTAGATCTTTTGGCCTTCCCTCTGAACAGGCAGCTACCTCTTTTCTGTTCCAGAGTGCCATGCCATCTGGAGTGGAAGATGGGACTCCCTTTCTTTTTCTTGGACGGGGATGTTTCTTTATGCCTTCCCTTACCTTCCCCTACTTCCAAGAGTCCTGCAGAAGATTCAGCTGTACTCCCCAAAATCTTTTTAGTGACTCCTTTTTGACCAAGACATACTCATTCCCCCCTTCTTAATGCATCTGGCCATGGCCAGGAATCACAAATTACCTCACCAGTTGAACCTGCTGATAGAGGACAGGGGGTCACTCATCCATCCTCACTTGTCCGCTCTTCAACTGAAACTGTGGGTAATGGGACCCCCTTTAAGCACCTCTTTTCAGAAGATGTGCTCAGGGTTTTACAGCAGAAAAGAAAACCCGCAACAAGAAGGTCTTGTATGTCCAAATGGAAGAGATTTTCTGTCTAGTGCCATGGTCATTACCAGGATCCTTTCATTGGGGGTCCCTCTTGTTCTCTTGTATTTGTGTGGGTTGCTGCTTGGCCTATTCTTCTGTAAAGGCCCAGTTTTCATCTATTTCTGCCTGTCTGCCCTTGAATCCTCCTTTGACTTCTCACTTTGAGGTCAGACAGCTTCTTAAAAGCGTCCTGTATCTTAGCCCCCAAGGAAGCCTATTCCTCCTCCTTGGGACCTTAATTTTGTTTTAAAAAAATTGACCATGACTCCTTTTGAGCTTGCAGATTAAGCTTCTCTGCAACATTGTACCTGGAAGACTGTCTCATTACTAGCTCGTACTTCTGAGTGGAGGGTTTTTAAGCTTCAGGCCATTGTGACCATCCCCTCCTTTTTTGGCTTTTCACAAGGACAAGGTGTCCCCTCTTACTAATCCTTCTATTATGTCCATGGTGGTCAGTGAGTTGTCTTTGAATTAGGCAGGTTAACGCCCTTTTTTCCCTTCTTAGTCTGCTAGTAAGAGGAACTTGCATACCTTTGATTTGCACAGACAGCTCAGGTATTATTTGAATAAAACTAAGGCCATTCATAAATCTGACCAGATTTTTGTTTCTTTTCATCATAGGACATTGAGTTTTACTGTTTCTAAACAAACCTGCTCCTGGATATCTAAGTCTGTTTCTTTTTGATCTTTTCATGGCAAATGTCTGTCTATTTCCATTAACGCTCACTTCACTAGGGCTGTTGCCTCTTCTGTTGCTTTCTTCAAGGGGTTGGACAGCACTTCCATCATTGAACCTGCTACTTGGTCTTCAATGCATACCTTTGTTAAGCATTATAATTTGAAGATGATTTCCAGGGCCAGAGCAGGTTTTGCTCAAGCCATTTTGCACTGGTTTGTTTGAAGGCTCTTCCCAGCCTTCCCCTCCCAGTCCCTTTCTTGAGGTTTTTTGCTCTCCCTACTTTGAAGAATACTGCAACAGTGATATAAAAGGACATAGTACAGTTGCGTAAAATCTTATCATAACAGTAGATGTCCTCCTGTTCACTGTTGTAGTATTCACTCGCTCCTTACAACCCACTTTTTTCTGGTTTGGTCCCCTCCTGGCCGAGGGTCTCCCTTTTTTCCATCTGCATTTTCTCGTTCTGGGTGTGCATAGCCTTATTTGTTCTATGGGACTGCTGGGGCAATTAAATTCTGGGTAACTGCATCCATACATCACCTTTATGCTGTACATCCTATATGGGGACCCATACTTGTGATGTATGGCGCATACAATATGTTAAGGCTTTGGTATAATGGCCAGACATTGGGCTGTCTGTGGCAGGAGATCCCTCCTGTGAAGAATACTGCAGCAGTGAAGAGAAGGGCATCTAGTGTTATTATAAGATTTTACACAACTCTTTCTCTCCATGCCAAGGGTATCATAAACCTTGACTTCAAGCACCTCAGCTTGGGCAGCAGGTTTTCTTTCCCCTGTTTTTGGTGGCAGGGCTTCATTCCCTTTAGTGGATTGTCAGATATTTACTGCCTTGTCTATAATCCACTGCACAGTTTGAGGTTTATTTTTAAGTTTTAGGGATAACAGTGCTGTAATGTGGAAAGGTAAACTCCGGAAGTACACATCCTGAAAATCATCACTTTCTGCATCTTAAAAAGTCATCAGTTGCAAAATACACATCCTTCAACTGATTTATATTAATTCTTATAGGTTTTGGTGGGGACCATATTTCATTGCGTAGGCAGCCTGCCTAGCCTCCCTACTACAGCTCTTTCTGCCTGAGTAGCTTCTCTCCTACAACAGTATCTTCCAAGTCCCCTGTTTAAAAATGTGTAAGCTCTATGGCTCAGTTTTACTTTCTTTAGATACTTTCGCCCAGTCTATCTTCTTGTCATGTGTGGACCACATGATTATGAAGCTTTGTTCCTATTTGCTGATTGAGTGAAGCACCCTTTTAACTTTTGAATATGTTGGACAAAACCAGTCTATTTTGCCTTTGACCTGAACTTGTTGCCAATTTAGCTGTAAGACCTGTACAGCAATGTCAGAGGCTAAAAACTCGTTCACCTTTTGACTACAAGTAGACTAAAGGTCATCACTAGCAGAATCAGAGTCACTCTGGCAGTTAGCAATCTTCTGAAGTAGTGTAGGACTTGCAAGACAACCAACCATGCCGTCATTTCTGTCTTCCAATACTGACCCTTAGGCCTTGCTTTCCTATTCCAGATGGCCCAGGCCAATCATACCAGGGGTGAATTTATGAGCACCCATCCAGTTCTCCAGTGCCTTCTTAAAGGCAGAGAGTCTGTTATACTACTTACACTGAAGAGGAAATTTGCTCCAGAGAAGAGGTAGGTGCTAAGTAACAAAGTTATCCCTTCTCTTAGACTTATTTATGTATTGGAGTAGGTTTAGATCTCTGTCCCTGGTGTTAGCTGGACTGTTTGACTTACCGAGGTATGAAAATTCTTTGACTACTGGATTCCTTATGGCCGTGTAAGCCAAGACGCAGATCACCCCTAAAGAGTCAGTATTGAATTGAGTATATGGATGATGCCTGTAGTCTTTTTGTAGTGGAGATCTTATAGGTCCTTGACCTTTTTAGTTACAGACCTCTCGGGTCTTTCCAGTTGGAGTTGTTTGGTAATATACATCCCAGAGGGGCATTGTACTCCATACTCAGTTTAATCTGTTTTGAGTACAAGTAGGCGAGGACTTGTTTTGATCTGGAAGAAATACCTTTTGCTATGAGCTGTGCATAGTAAAGGATTCCCTAACCACCACTGCAACATAATTGCTAAGCGTAAGTTAGCTGGCTTACCCATGTACTCGGGTCTCTCAGAACTTTTTTGTTTTGTTTTCTTTTTTTTTTAATCCACCCAACTTTTATTAACAATTAACATAACTGTAGCAATCAAATGTAAAGAAAACAAACTAGAACCATAAATAGGAGGAAGCACTAGTTGAGGATTAAACCAGTCTTAAATTGAAAGATACTGTCCGTGGCTATGGGGCATCTTCAAATTGTTTAAAGTCTGCCAGGATTTTTGTCAATATGACCAGTTGTCATGTATGCATTTTGTAGACCTGTGCTCTGAATGAAAATGCTCCATATCTGCTATCCCATTGCATAGCTGAACAAAGTTTAAAAATGTAGATGTAATGGTGTTTTTCCAGCGTTTTATGACAGAATTTTTTTTTGCAACAAGCACAATCAAGTTTAATAATCTACAATTAGGGGAACTCATGGCGAATGTAGGTACATCACCTGTCAGGAACGTGTTTTGTGATTTTAAGTTGATGAGGTCAGATTGTCTCACACGTCTGCTGTAGCATCTGCTTGTAAATACTCAGTCCAGGACAATCCCAAAATATGTGGGCTCACCCCCCCCCCCTTATGTACTTCCATATCACTGTTGCAGTATTCATTACACTAGCCGTATCACTGTTGCAGTATTCATTACACTAGGGATCCCCTGCCCAAGGGTAGCCTGATGATCACCAGTATAACAAAGCCTAATGGGGACATCTCATGTCATACGTGTGCTCCCTGCTCACTGTGTAGGGCTGAAAGGTGACTTACAGACATCTCTTCCTTAGAACTTTTTTGCTGGCAGTCCGAGCATAATCTTCAGTCATTTGTCTGAATTGCTCCTTCGTTTGCTGATTGTCAAGCCATTTCAGATAAAGTGTCCCATTGTTTTTTTCTTTTTATCATCGACTTTTCTTTTGGATATGAGGTTATATGCCATCCAGAAAGGGAAAGTAGCAGTGTGAGAGACAGATTCCCTATAAAGACCATCGTGATCATGGTTTGTTTTGCTTAAGTGCTTCTCATGACCATACGTTGTGCCTTAATTGTCAGGCGTGTGTCCATAAAACTCTTCATAGCTGTCTCTCCTCCTTATCCATCTACCTGGAAAACCAACATCTTAAGTTGTTGGAGCTGGGTACAGTGGCGGAATCGTCCCAGCCTGAGGGTAAGCCATCTGCTAAGAAGGTCAAAAAAGTTAGGTTGGATTCTAGTACTGTACCTCCTCTCCCAGATGTGTCTGTCAAGACTGGTGAAAACCTGGAGCATCACCCAGTTTCTGTCTGATTCCTCTGCCACAACTGCTTTGGAGGCTGGCATGGATCTGGCTTCTTGCACATCCTTGGAGTCTATGCAGATATCCATTTCAGGTGTTCAAGGGGAACCACAGCTGATAGTATCAGAGGGACCAAGGGGTGTTCTGCAAATTCTTGCTAGGGAGGAGATTCCCACTACGTTGATAGTGCCAGCAGGGGTCCAAACTCCTTAAATTGTGTACGGCAGATGTCCCTTTAAAGATGTAGCAGAAGACAAAGCACATTTCTCTTGCTCTTAAGGATCCTCCGTGTGAATGGCAGGATTTTGTACAGGGGTTATTTAATGCTGTCATGGCTTTGAAGCCCCCTCAGGGAGTCTCTGCTCCTGCCCCTCTACTCCTCTTAAGATGCACAGGGAGCAGGACTCTTCCAATGAGGTCTTAGACTCTGATGAAGAGTCTTTGGCCTATTCCTGCCAGATCCCCTCTCCATTGGTTTATGGTTCTGAGGAGGACTCTTAGTCCAGATTCTGCTTTTGAGGAGATATCCTTTGAGGATACTATCTCTCGTATGATGGATTTTTTTTTTTTTTTTTTTTTAAGTGCGACTCCACCTAAGTTTCTGATGTTCAGGAGAGGTACTATGAGCTCCTCCAAATGGAGTCTCCTAAGCCCTCAGCTATTCCTTCTGGTAGGTTTTGTAAGGTGCCTGATTGCAAAATTTCTTTATAGGTGTACCTCTGCTGACCCGTGTTTTATTTCTGTTGCTTCTGATCAGACAACCAAGCTTTTGCCTTATTTTAAACTGCTTCCTTCTGACAAGGACGGTAGAGACATGGGAAGATTGGGCAAAAAGGTGTACACAGCTGCCACTCTGGCCTTTAGGACTGTAAATTACCAGACCCATATGACCAGGTATATTTTAGCCCTTCTGTGTCAGGTTTTTCAAGTTATTTTGGACCTTCCAGATTTTGAGGGGAAGGCTTCAGCCCTCTCTTTGTTGGGATCCTCTTCTCAAGCAGCTCACCATTCCATTAAATGTAGTTATGACATAGCTGATGCCTCTTCTAGAGCTGCTGCCTTTGGTTCTGTGTTAAGGCGTTATTCCTGGCTTTGCCTTCACCCTCTGCCTGATGATATTAATTGATGTGGATGCTCTTCTTGACAATAAAAATCTTTGTTTCTGCTGCTGCTGAGCTTTATAAATCTCTTCAGGAGAAGAAGGCTATGCAGGAATTAAAACATTTTTGTTTCCCCTGTACCCAATTTTCAGAGGAATTATCCTGCCAAGTCTGTCTTGTATGTAGACAGTCTCGCCCTCCTTCAAAGGGTAAAAAGGGTACTAGAAAGGCTCTTCCTGCTATTCAACTCAGAAGCCTCCTTTTCCAGGCAAACCAGGTTCTATCTATCTTCTTTCCTCTTTTCTAAGCCAAGTTCCTCTATCTCTGTCTTTGTGTTCGTTCACAGTTTATTAAGGATCATTCAGGATTCGTGTGTTCCTTCCATCATTTGTCAGGGGTATTGCATGGTTTTGAAATCCCTTCCTCCTTTTTGGGCATTCCTCAACCTGCTCAGGAACCAGCTGCCCTTTTTTTCCAGAAGTTCTTCAGAGCCTTTTGTCTCATGGTATCATCCAAGCAGTTTCTGCTCCTCAAAAGAGGAAAGGGTTTATTCCAGAATCTTTTTGGTTCCCAGGAAAGAAGCCACCCTGAGACCCATTCCAGATCTTTTCCAGCTCAGCACCTTTTTAAAGGTTCCCTTTAAACCCTTGTTTCCTCTTCTACCTTGGGCTTTCCTGGTCTCTCTAGATCTCAAGGATGCCTATCTCCATAGTCATATTCATCCCCTTTCCAGGAGCATTTTACATTTCTCTGTTTCTTCCTTGCATTTTCAGTTCTCTGCTTTGCCCTTTGGCCTGTGTACTTCCCCTAAGGGTCTTCACCAAATGCCTCGCTCCTGTGACTGCTTTTTACAGGATGAGAGGAATACAGATATTTTCATATCTGGATAACCTGCTCATTCAGGCTTCCTCACCAGAGACCTTGCTTTAGCACCTTCACTGTGCTGTTTGCCTCTTACAAAGCCTAGGATTTAGAGTGAATTTCCAAAAATTCTTCCTGACTCCTTTTCAGGATCATTCTTTTCTCAGATGCAGGCTCCAGACCATTCCTATGCTGGCATCCCTGCCTCCTCTCAAGGCTTTAACTCTGATTGCATTTTTTCAATCCCTTCTTCCTCTGGTCTCAGTTGCAGCCAGGGAATTTTTAAGGACTCTGGGGTTCATGGCTTCCAGCAATTCTATGCTTTCTCTAGTCAGATTTCATATGAGAAAGCGTGAAGAAACCATGGTTTCTAAAGTCAGTCTGGCTTCAACTTTCTCATTTTTTGGATTTTCCAATTTCTCTTCTGTGCCTGAAGCTAGAGCTTCAGTTGTAGATTCATCAACTGTATGTCAACCCAGGGCCTTCTTTTCCTCCTCTAGTCCCCTCTCAGGAAATATTTTTGGATGGCTCAGATGTGGGATGGAAGCTTCTTTCAGCCTTCTGAAGGCTCAGGGCCTTTGGTCCCTTTGTCAGAAGAAGGACCATATCAACATCAAAGAGATGAGGGTTCTTCATCTGGCTCTTAAGGACTTCCATTCTGTATTCTTTCCAGGGCCTCTCAAAATCTTTACAGATAATACCACAGTGATGTGGTACATAAACAAGCGGGGGGAGGGGGGCACAGTCATACCTCATGTGTAAACTAGCTCTTCAGGTTTGGGATCTGGCTGTCCAGTATCAAGTAACTCTTCAGGCTGTTTATAGTCCTTCAGAACAAAACATTGTGACAGACTCTGAGCAGATCCATAACACAGACTCTCAAATGGATGCTTCCCAGAGATGCATTTCAGGACATTGTCCACGAGTGGGGTACTCGTCTGGTAGATTTTTTTTGTCTTCCCACTGAACAGACATCTTCCTCTCTCTTGCACCAGAGTCCCATGTCCTCTGGCTTGGAAGTTGGACGGTCTCTCTTTCTCTTGGAAGGGGGATGTTTCTTTGTCTTCCCTCCCCTTCCTGTCATACTGAGGGTCCTGTTCAGGATAGAACAAGACTCTCCCAAACTCTTGTTGGTGACTGCCTTTTGGCCCATCCATCATTGGTTCCCTCTTCTGCACTTAGCCAAGGGCAATCACCACCAGTTACCTCTTAGTGTGGACATACACAAAACAAAGGGGTCTCTCATCCATCCCCCCTTGTCCACTCTTCAGCTGACACTTTGGGTGATAGGGTTTTGATCCCTTTTAGGCACCTTTTTCTGAGGACATGCTTCAGGTAACAGGAGGCCAAGAAACCCACTACCAGGAAATCTTGTTTGTTCGAATGGAAGAGATTTTCTGTTTGGTGTCTTGCTTTTAACCTGGATACATTTTCTATGGGAATTCCTTTGGTTTTGTCTTATTTGTGTGAATTGCTCAGTGCTGGGTTGGCATACTCTTCGGTTAAAGGCCATGTTTCAGCTATTTCTGCTTGCCTGCCTTTAACTTCTTCTCCTTTGACTTCTAGATTTGACGTCAAACAATTCCTTAAAGTCCTTTGTATTCTTAATTTTGTTCTTGAAAAATTGACTCGGGCTCCTTTTGAGCCTGCAGCTTCAGCTTCCTTCAGCATTGTGCTTGGAAGACCATTCTTTTGGCTCTTCAGCTAGAAGGGTGTCGGAGCTTCAGGCCCATATGGCTGTACCTTTTTTTTCAGTTTTTCATAGTGACAGGGTGCCTCTTCATGCTAATCCTTCTTTTATGCCCAAGGTGGCTAATGAGTTGTCTCTTAATCAGTCTCTTCATTTGCCCACTTTTTTTCCCTTCTCCACAATCTGCTAGTCAGTAGGTTCTTCATGCCTTGAATTTATATAGACAACTCTGATATAATGTAGGGAAAACTAAAGCCAGTCATAAATCTGAGCAACTTTGCTTCTTTTCATCCTAGGTCTTTAGGTTTGGCCGTTTCTAAGAAAACTATTTCTTCCTGAATTTCTAAGGCCATTTCCTTTTGCTATACTTTTCATGTGAAAAGCTGCCTTTTGTTAAGGCTCATTCTACCAGGGCTGTGATGTCTGCTGCTGCTTTTTTCAAAGGATTGAATATGAACTCCATCCTTGAGGCAGCTACTTGGACTTCTGTGCAAACTTTTACCCAACTTTATAAGTTGGATATGGATTCCAGGCGTAGAGCCAGATTTGCCCATGCTATATTGCATGGCTTTTTTGAGGGCTCTGGTTGGACCTTCCTCCTCCCATGTTTCCTCTTGAGCTTTTGTAGTCTTCCTAGTGTAGTGACTATTGCAACAGTGATATAGAAAGATATAGTACAGTTGTGTAAAATCTGTTACAGCATTCACCCCCCCCCCCTTTTTTCTTTTTCCTTCTGGATGGACATGTTCCTTTTTGTACTCTTTGGACTGTTGTTCCCCCTGGGTCTTTTCAGTTTTGAGGAAGATACATCTGTTCACTTTTATGCCCTACACCGTGAGCGGGGAGTGACGTACTGCATCCCCATTACAACTTAAGGCTTTTGTATACTGGTAGGACATCAGGCTACCCTTAGCAGGAGATCCCTAGGATAATGAATAGTGCAACAGCGAAGGGAGAGATATCTACTGTTATGGTAAGATTTTACACCACTGTACTTTCTGTTGACATTTCCAGCCAATGAATGTAAACCTGCTGGCTTTCATTGCATAATTAAGGATTTAAAACAGCTGAGCCCATCTCAACCAGCCTGTCCCAGTCTGCACATCAGATTCCATTTGAATCCTATACTTGCCCACCAGGTTTACTTGGTGAAATGTCAACTTGTTGTATACCATGCTAATTGCCTCACTAGTGTTATAAATTGGCCCTCTGGATTCAAGTACTCAAGCAGCCCACTTTGGCCTTTCATGTTTATCAAACTTTTATAGCTTATTGGATCTAGCCTTGCTAGCTAGCTTATAAGATTTCATGTTATCCAGACTCAGTCTGTATTTATTAGCATACTAGTTAGTACTTCTCTAATAAGTGCTCCCAATAGTGTAAGCCTGGGCATTTTTCAGTAGTTTGGAAATGTCGCTCACCCAGACTCCCAAGTTCTTAATATTGCTAGTAGAGAGAAAGTCTGATATCCATCTTGTTGTACTGGTACTCCTGCCTTAATTCCTTTAATAATGACTTATAAATTCTGGAGCTTGAGTTCGAGTGCTTGGACCTTTCACTTCCAAAACCATCAAAAAACTTTTTCCACAAAACTGTCATAGGAGGTTGCATCAACCTGCCTTTTTTCCAGACTAAAAATTCCTCAGTATCTTCAGTCTGGCTACTTCAGCATATACTTCTTGGTCGGGGATCCTTAGTCCACCCATGTCATTTGGGAGTGTAACCAATTTCCAGTTCCCATTAGGCTTCTCCCCTTTCTGTATAAAATCTCTTGAGAGAAGCATTAATTTTTTTTTGTCCAGGTCTGATAAAGGTAGAGACTGTTCTCTGTCTAGAATTTAGGGTAAGATAGACAGTGAACCCCCTGTATTCTGTTGTCATATCTGTACAAAGGTGTATCCGGCCAGCACAGTATTCCCTTGCTTTTGTTTGTATAAGGTCAGATATATTTTTTCTGAACTCTGGTGAGTGGGGCCCACTTGAATTCTCAAATAACTGATACTGTTATGCCCTGCAAAGTATGGGAAAGCTGACTGCTGAGATGATAATCTTTATAGTATTAGTTTTGTCCATATTAGTCATGTACCTGGACGTCCTCCCAAGAAGTGGACAACACCCCATGTAGTGCTGGTAAATCCACCTCTGGATTGGTGAGATACACCAGCAGGCCATCTGTTAAGTAGATATTTTATGACAGTCCCTCCCTGTCATATATCCGGAGATGGTTCATTGCTGGATAAGTACAACCAGGGGCTCCAAAAAATTGCAAAAAGCAAAGGAGACAGTGGGCAGCCTTGCCTAGTTCCACATCTAATATGCATTGGGTCAGAGAGCAATGCATTAACTTTATATGAGGGATCTTAAGGTTCATAGGTTGGTACTAGACTATCAGCCCTAGGGCCTATACAAGCCTAGCCATAGCAATTCCCTGGCTATTTCTTCCCACACTATTTACTTCCCTGGACCCCTGTCTAGCAGGGTGACTGACGTGATCCCCGGGGTGAATTTCCTTTCTCCCATCCAATCGTCAAGGTTCCTTTTGAAGAGAACCAAAGAGGCACTCTGCTTGACATGTATGGGCAGTCTATTCCAGAGTCTGGGGAGTCTCTGGGTCAGGAACCTATCCCTCCAGCATGTTTTGTTTATTGTGATGACAAGGTTTAGATCCCTGGAGCGTGTGGCTTTGAGGGATTGGGATTTCTTTAAGTGTAGCATATCCAACAGCTCTGGGTTTGACATGGCCTTGTATGTTAAGCAAAGATAGTCTCTGAGTAGACGATTTCTATGGCCTTTCCCGTTGTTGCAGATGTCTTGAGACGTACATACCAAACTGGGCATTGTATTCTATAATGGGTCTAATGAGGGATGAGTACAGTGGGACAATGACCTCCTTTTTTCTGGATGAAAAGCCCTTAGTGATGAGGTGTGCCACATAGAAAGATTTCCTGACTGTTGTGGCGATGAGGTTATCGAAGGTGAGACCACTGTCCACCTGTGTCCCTAAGTCTCTTATCAAACTTTCGGTGTTTAGTGTACTGCCACATATATGGTAATTCATGGATACATGTTTTTTCCCAAAGGGGATAACTATACATTTCTTGGCATTGAGCTTGAGCCCATGGCTCTGGCACCAAGCATCTGTTTCTGTAAGGCCCTTTTGTAGAGTATCCACATAATTTGGGGATTCAATAATGGCTCCCAGTTTGCAGTCATCTGCAAACTTTGTTATCCAGAGTCCCTTAGTGTTGGCCTGTACTTCAGAGAAGTAGATGCCAAACAAGAGCGGTCCCAGGACTGAACCCTGAGGTACTCCACTTGTCACTTGTCTGGAGCTGGATTTGGAGTCGGCTACTTTTACAGTGTGAGTTCTATCAGTAAGCCAGTTAGCAACCCATTGGGTGACGTAAGGATTAATGCCCAGCTTAGTAAGTTTTATCTAGGATTCCAGAGTGGGGGATGGTGTCAAAGGCCTTGGCAAGGTCTAGATAGGCTGTGTGGTCCACCTTACCCTTGTCCATGACTCTGGAGACTGATTCGAAGAAGTCAATCTAGTTCAGGAGACAAGATCGGCCCTTCACGAACCCAAACTGGGTGGGGTCCAGTGTTTGAAGGTTGCCAATGTCTTTGTTTATAAGTTCCATAATAATACGCTCCATGGCCTTGCAGATAAGGCTTGTCAGACTGATGGGACAGTAGTTTCCGGGATCCAAGGTGGATCCCCCCTTGTGGAGTGGGATAACTGTAGCTGTGTGCCACTCAGTGGGCACGAAACCTGAGGTGAGGCTATGATTAAACATGACACTTAGGTGAGGTGCCAGTTCATATTGTAGTTCATGTAGTACACAGCCCGGGATGTCATCTGGTCCCATGGATGCTGTATTCTTAGCTTTGGAGAGTGCATTTTTTACCTGTGTGGCCGTTATTACCGGAATTTGGCAATCTTCCAGTATTGAGATGGGCCATTTAGGGGTTGAGAGGGGGGGTGAAGTTGGCACTGAATTGATCTGCCAGGATATTGGCAATATCCTTGGGATCAGTATATTTAATGCCATTCTGTTTTAGCTCAGAGCAGATCTGAGCATTGCCATTTAGATTCTTGACATAGTTATAGAATGCCTTGTTGTTGTCTTTGGAATCTTTGGCAATTTTATTTTCGTAACTAGCTTTGGAGGATTTTATGAGGGATCTCAGTTTCTTACTGAGGCTGGTAAGGGAGTTTTTTGCATCCTGGGATTTTCCTCTTTTCTGCAACAGTTTTTTCCTTTTGTTGTAAAGTTTGTTTATGGCAGGGGACCACCAGATTGGCTTCTTTTTTTGGATGAGAGCATCTTGGTTCTATTTGGGATGGCACGATTTATGCATGAGTGGATGTGCTCGTACAGTGCCTTAGTGTAGGATTCAGCAGTTGAACTTTCAGCTCCTGTCTGCATGGGTGTCATGAAGTTTGTCACTTCTGACTTGAGTAGCATGAAGTTGGCTTTGGAGAAGTTTTTTATGGAGGTTTCCTTACTCGGGGGTGGGATGTGGATGTTAAGGGTGATTAGCTTATGGTCAGACGTGACTAACAAGGGGGTGACCATAGGTGTGGAGCATTGATTTCCCACGTTGGTAATGACCAGGTCTAGAATATTGGAGCCCCTGGTGGGACTATGGATTAGTTGATCCAGGGCATTGGAATTTATGAATTCCAAGAATAGTTGGGCAAAGGTGTTGATACATGAGTAGCTTTCCCAGTTAATGGTAGAGTAGTTAAAATCCCCCAGTATTAGGGTGTTTGGTTCTGTCTTAATATTTTCCAGTATGTTTAGAAAGGTGTAGTGAGAATCTTGGGGTATGGTGGGGGATCAGTAGCAAGCTACAATTTGGATTGCAGTCTTACCTAGTGTTAGTTGCACCTGGAGAATTTCAGACGCATTGTGTTGGGCAACTAGCCTGGTGGTGTGAATATCCTTGGTGAATATTGACACTCCTCCACCTTTAGTGGCCGAAAAGTGTGGTAAGAGTTGTAGCCTGGTATTGCAGGGGTGCTCTCTGGAGCCTTGAACCAGGTCTCAGTTACTGCACAGATATCGATGTTCTCCATTTTTAGGAGTGCCTCGAGAGAGTGCATTTTGAGGATGTCCTTCATGGATGCATCTGCAGTCATAACAACTGGGTTGTCCTGTCGTCAGGCAGCCCTTCAGTCGGCCGGATTCCAAAGTCCGGGTCCGGCTTCGGCTGATGTCGCACTTCACCCGACGTCATCTCTGTTGGTCTTCGGGTATAAAGGCATCAGCTGACGCCATTTTCCTCAGTCTTTCTTGCCGCGTGGCGCCCGAAGCAGAAGCTGTTCGCAAGTGCCGGTCGGTCGGATCCAGAGATTACTTCTACCGAATACTACTTCGAAGACTTCTAAAGCTAAGTACCCCGTTGGGGACTCTTTCTTGCCTCAGCCGATGTCAGAAAAAGTTAATAATTGTTTAACCTGTGGGAAACAAATACCTCATAAGGATTTCCACTCTTACTGTCTGCCTTGTTTAGGCCCAGCCCACGACGTAGCAGCCTGTTTGGCCTGTGCTTCTTTCAACCGACAAACGCTTAGGCGTCGGTCGGAGTTTGCTGAACAGTTTTTCGGTTCTGATTTTGCGTATATTATGCCGTCGGATCCTCCGACTACCCAAACTGCTAAAAAACGCAAAGATAAAGACCGACACTTGCGGTCCGCGGTTTCGGCCGAAACCATGGTTAAGCAAACCGCGAGTGTCTCGGTTTCGGCCGAAACCGAGAAAACTGATCAAAATACAGCAGAATCTATCACTACCACTGAGGCCCCTGCTACTTCTCTTGAATCGGCCTCAGAAATTTTATCCACTACGGTGGTTGCCACTGACTTATCAGACACCATTCCCTTGGATGTGTCTACCCCAGCACGTGGTGCTGCTAGGCCTCCAGCAGCCATGTCCATTAAGGCCTTTGCCAGGGCCAAAGCAGCCAAAACTACTAGAACAGTGCCCGCTAAACCCCCTACAACCCGGCCCTCTTCTAGTGCACAAATGCTTACTCTGGCAGAAGATTTAATTTCATTAATTAGGGGATCTCAATCTCACCCAGACAGGGCCTCTCAGCCCCCAGAGAAGAGACCTAGGGCAGAGCCCTCGAGCCTGTGTCCTCTGATGATTCTGCTGATGAATCAGACATAACAGACCAGCCAGAGGCTCCTTTCTCCAATTTTGAAGACTCAGATGCTGAAGAATCCATTCCAGCTGCCTCCCCACCAGAAGAATTTTCCTTTGGGGAAACCTTACATGCCATGCGAGAGCAGTTCCAATGGCAGTAGCAGGATTTCTCAGACTCCAGAAAAAGACTGAGAACCTTTCTGCACCTTCCACAACACAGGCCCTTAGCTATACCTCCTGTGCTCTCTGTAGTGGATGATGCCTTCAATGATGTCTGCTCTGCACCAGATTCTTTACCTCCAGCCCCTGCCAAACCAGACAGATTTTACAGGGTACCAGACACTCATCACCACCTTTACAAGGCCCCACTTGCAGACCCCGAAACTATATCCCAGGGTCCCAAGGCAGTAGCCGCGACCACAGCTAAAAACCCTATTCCTTCTGAAAGGGAAGCCAGGTCTTTAGACAGATGGGGCAAAAGGTTTACACTTCAGCTACTCTCTCAGCTAGAGCTTTAAACTGTCAGTTTCACATGATACAATACCAAGAGTTTATGCTTGATCAGTTAACAAAAAAGCTATCCTCTGATGAATCAATTGATAAGAAATATGTATTAGAAATGGTAAATAACATACAACAGGTTAGTAACCATTCCTTAAAATGTGGCTATGATGCACTGGAGGCTTCATTTAGATCAGCCATGACTGGCACAGTGATAAGAAGGCATGCATGGCTAAAGGAACAAGCTTTACCGGATCATGTTAAAGCTAAGTTATTAGATGCTCCTATGGATAAGACCAGCTTGTTTGGTACACCTGCCCAGCAGGTAATGAAGAAAATGGAAGAAAAGGCAAAATCTGTTCAAACGGTTAAAGATTTCTTGCAGGTCCAACCCCCAAGGTTTAGCAGGAACTGGCCTGCCAAAATTGGTCCTTTCCTGACTCCACAAGATCCCAAAGGGGCAGGAATAGACGTTCCAGAGGCAGAAACCAATCCAGAGGAGGTGCCTACAGAGGGCGACAGTGGCAAGGTAACAACAGAGGCACAGACACAACCACTGCCACTACAACAACACAGCCACAGTGACTTAACTCTAAATTCGCCTACCAGGGAACAAATAGCAGCTCCATTAGGCGGCAAATTAACCTTATTTTCAAAGAACTGGCACTATATCACAAAAGACAAGTGGATTTTACAAACCATAGATCAAGGTTACCGGTTCCACTTCCACACTTTACCAGTCAAAAGAGGAATGCCAAATCTACCTCCAAATCAAAAAACAGAGGCTCTACAACAGATAATGCAGTTAGCAAACATGAGAGCTGTGGAAAGAGTGCCAACAACAGAACAAGGAAAGGGATTCTACTCAAGACTATTCCTAGTTCCAAGAAAGGAAAAAAGTTGGAGACCTATTCTCGACCTGTCCACCTTAAATACATACATCATTGTCCCAAAATTCAAAATGCTGACCCTACAGCAACTTCTTCCCATGCTGGGCAAGGAGTGTTGGCTGGTAACTCTAGATCTCAAGGAGGCATACCTGCACGTCCCCATTCGACCAATCTGCAGAAGATACCTCAGATTTCTTGCAGGATCAGAGCATTATCAATTCTCAGCATTGCCCTTTGGCTTATCTACTGCCCAGAGTATTCACAAAATGCCTGGCATCAGTAATCGCCCACTGCAGACTACAGGGAATTCAAATTTACCCATACCTGGACGACTGCCTGCTACAAGGGACAACAAAAGCAAGCTGACAACAGATTTACAAAGGGTCATTTACTTGCTACAAGCACTGGGATACACAGTCAATTTACAAAAATCAAGGCTGATCCCATCCCAGACAAGGACATTCTTGGGCGGAATTGGACACAGTAAAACAAATGGCTTTCCTAACTGCAGAAAAACAAAGAGAACTCCCTCTTTACTTCTTGGCACTAACAAAACAGAACAAGTTAACAGCAAGAAAAGTACTGCAGGCCTTGGGCTTCATGGCATCATGCATAATCTTGGTTCCACTTGCCAGACTACATATGAGAAAACTACAGTGGTACCTAAAGAATTTATGGTCCCAACACAGGCACAGCCTAGAAACAGAAATTCCACTAATTCCATGCTTAAAACAGGAGTTCCTATGGTGGGCTCAAGCATGCCAGTCAAACCCAGGGCTACCCTTTCGCAGATGTCAAGCAAGCCAGACCATCACAACAGACGCTTCAGACCTAGGATGGGGGGCCCACATGCTGGACAAATGCGTGCAAGGATTGTGGACGCAGGATCAACTTCACCTGCACATCAACCTAAAAGAAATGCTGGCAGTAAAACTGGCAATCCAAAACTTCAGACCATTTCTCAAAGAGGGCCAGTTGAAGATAAGGACAGACAACACCACAGTCATGTGGTACATCAACAAACAGGGAGGCACTCATTCATACCCCCTATGCAGAATGACTTTGGAGCTGTGGAACCTGGCACTCAGCTACAACAGCCAGTTACAGGCAATATTTGTACCGGAAAAGAAAATACTCTAGCAGACATATTAAGCAGAACCACATCGGATGCCCACGAATGGATGCTACACCCGGACATCTTCAAGACCATCTCAAAGAAATGGGGAATGCCTCAGATAGATTTATTTGCTTCCCTCTCAATCACCAGCTCAAAAGTTCTGCACAAGGACATTCCACCCACTAGCATGGAAAGTGGATTCGCTCTCCTTCAGCTGGAAAGGCCTAACAGCATATGCATTCCCACCTCTTCCCTTGATACACAAGGTATTACTAAAAATCAAGGAAGAACGTCCAAGGATAATCCTAATAGCTCCAAACTGGCCAAGACAACACTGGTACCCACTGCTGAGGAGCATGTCTCAGAACAATATGTGGCCAATACCCTGATGCCTTTGATGTTAACTCAGAACAACTACAGCATCATGCATCCAAACCTAAAACGTTGCAACTGACTGCATGGAACATCACATAGCAGCAGCTAATCCAGAACTTTCCCAAAGAGTTAAAGACATTATTCTTGAAGCCGCAGACCTTCAACAAGAAGGAACTATGCAGGAAAATGGAAAAGGTTTGTCATTTGGAGTACTGAAAGAGGAAAAGATGTGTCAAACATAGATATGCCTAACATTCTGGAGTATCTGGCAGAACTTCTACATTCAGGCCTGTCCTACTCCTCCATCAAGATACATGCATCAGCTATATCAGCAGAATACAGCTTTGATCCACCTGTTTTTCACACCCATTACTCAGACAGTTCCTCAGAGGAATCAAGAATGTAAAACCTCCAAGGAAACCACCATTACCAGCTTGGGACTTGAACTTTGTGCTAGAAAAGTTGACACTATCACCCTTTGAGCCAGCAGCAACAGCAGACCTACAGCATCTATCGTGGAAAACCGCCTTCCTACTGGCAATAACCTCAGCCAGGAGGGTTTCTGAACTCAGGCCCTAATGGCAGTACAACCCTTCCTAATCTTCCATCCAGATAGTGTGTCCATGAGGACTAATCCTACATTTATGCCTAAGGTGGTATCCAGAGTGTCTTTAAACCAGGCAATCCACCTACCTACCTTCTTTCCCAACCCACAAAACAGAGGGGAAAGAATACTGCATACCTTGGATGTACATAGACAGCTACGCTACTACCTGGACAGAACAAAAAGTAGCAGAAAAACTGATCAGCTTTTGTAGCCTATGCAACAGGAAGGGAAGGAAAAGCTATTTCCAAACAGACAATCTCCAAATGGATAGGAAATTGCATACGATTCTGTTACTCCTTCCATGGAAAACCAATTCCACAGAACATAAGACCTCATTCTACAAGGGCAACAGCCACTACCACAGCCTTTTTACGAGGAGTGGCAACCAAAGACATTATTGAGGCGGCTACTTGGACCTCCGTGCATACATTTGCCAAGCATTATAATTTGCCTATATATTCCAGATCCCGAGCAGGGTTTGCCACTGCTGTACTGCAAGGGATCCTAAACACACCATAATCTAGTTTCTTCCTCCTCCCCTAGTTGGCTATGGTATTCTACCCAGTTGTTATGACTGCAGATGCATCCATGAAGGACATAGTACAGTTTTGTACCTACCATAAATGTAGATGTCCGAACTGGATAGCATCTGCAGTCAGGATTACCCTCCCTCCTTCCCCTCTGTGGTACTCCTAGGGTGTTTACCCTCCTAATAGCTAGCTGGTGGGGGGGAGTCTTTTATGGTGTATTTGTTGTATATATGTACATACATGCTTATTTTTTGTGTTTACCACTATCTTTTTGGAAACATTGACATTTATCCAAAATTATTAGCCTACAAGAGGGCTACTGGCATCTGGGGCAAGAAACACTGAGGAAAATGGCGTCGGCTGATGCCTTTATACCCGAAGACCAACAGAGATGACGTCGGGTGAAGTGCGACATCAGCCGAAGCCGGACCCGGACTTTGGAATCTGGCCGACTGAAGGGCTGCCTGACGACAGGACAACCCAGTTGTTATGACTGCAGATGCTATCCAGTTCGGACATCTACATTTATGGTAGGTACAAAACTGTACTTTTAGACTTCTAGCATTGAGTAGCATTACCTTCAGATTTTGCATGCTTGTACCTGTTATGGTGGTGGTTTTGTTCTTTGAACTTTGCCTAAAAAAGGCACTATAGGGGTGGCAAGAGCCTTAGCCAGTAACCTGAATCCCAGAGGCGACAGGTGCGGACCATCTCTGGCAAAGCATCGTGGTCTGTCAATCATGTTGTCCCAGGCAGACAGATACTGGATCCCTTTTGAATGACACCAGAAGCTTAGCCAATTGTTGAAGTCAATCATTTTGTCCTTATTTTGTGGTATCATTCTGGGCGAAGGCAGGATGCTACTCAGGGCTAGGGTCATACCTGCCTGGGCCACATGATCCGAGAGCTCTTCCATGTCTCTTTTCATGTAGTCCAGGGAGGTATGTCTCAAGTCATTCACTCCAACATGGACAATGACAGAGTCATATTTGTACTTGTTGTGGAGTGACTTGAGTGCATGCGTTATGTGGCGGATCCTGGCACCCGACAGGCAGCTGACTGTAATTTTCTCCTTGTTCAACCTGGTGAGAGAGACATCAGTGTGCCGGACTATAGAGTCACCTATGACTAAAGTGTTAGGTACATTGTCTTGCCTTAGGGGCTGTTGCTGGGTGGCACACAGGTGTTTTGAACTATGTGACACTTTGGTTGTGATTGGTGTTTGTTTGCGTTTCAGCTTCAGAGGTCCTTGTTGCTTGGGCAGGTTACAGTTAAGGCCTCTGCATATGTGGATTTAGTGTTGCTATATGTGGGTGTTGGTGGTGTGGGTTTAGAAGGGCTATGTGTTGCTTGAGGTGTAGTGTGGGTGTTAACCTTCCCCTCTTGACTGTCTAGCACAATCTTGGGTGGAGAGAGCTTTGCTTCCATTTTGGCTATGTAAGTGCATCTCTCACAGGTTGTAGTGTTGGGTGGTAGGAGGAGAGGGTTATCTGTGTACATGAGGCAATTGCTGCATTGCCCCAGTATGCCCAGATTCTCCAGGTGGACAGGAGAAATCACCGGAAGCTGACCCTTGGACATGCCTGGTTTGATGCATTTTTTTTTTTGTAAAGTACAGGAGCTGTTTTCCCTTACCTAGAATTAATTAAGCTAGAATTAATCTTTTTTTCAGAGACACAAAAGTATTAGGAAGCCCCAGGTAATCCAGTACACTCAATAAAAAAATTCCATCTGACTCTGTCAAATGCTTTCTCTGTATTCTGGCTAGCTATCAATAACTTTTTCTCTGGTGATAGTTATGTTGTCAAAGACAAATCCAGTCTGATCTAAATTAATTGTTCTGTGAAGTATTAGAACTATTTTTTGCCAAGCTTGCCATAGATTTTATAGTCCTGTTTTAAAATGGAAATGGGTCTGTAGGATAATGGTAGTGATTGGTGTTTTCTTGGTTTTAGAATAACCGATATTATAGCCTCTCTCCAAGATTGTGGGCCATTTACCCTTCTAGTACTCTGGTGCTTAAGACTACGTTCTGGAAGATAGTATGTTTATCATTAGAGTACTGCTGCAGTAGGCTAAGTTATATGGGTTATATCCAGTCTAGTATATGTGATGTCTGACCAGCTTCAGAAGCATAATGGCACCTTTCACACGCCCAGACTGAAAGCTCAAGCAAGTCAGGGAGAAGATAAGCAATATGAGCACCAAGAACTTCAGAGCTTTCCTGATGCCGAAGAGCGTTCCTCTTGGATTGGCGGTTAGCTACCATTTTTCTATTGCTGGGCAGATAAGTTTCCTTTAGGAGAAGAACCTTCTGCATTTACTAATTTTGTACTTTTTATAAGAACTTTTATGAGAGCAGTTTTAAATATTGCTAGGTTTTACTATTTTTTGAGACTATCATGAGACATTCCTGTCCGTTGAATGAGATAGTTTTTAGTTGCGGTTTTAAGTTTAAACATTTGTTTTAAACAAGTTTACTTTTAATTAATAATTTTATAACTTTAATAGGAGTTGAAGCAAGTGTGTTTTGTGCTTGACTGTATATTTTTCAAAAAATACTATATTTTGTTATTTACCTTTTACCTATGATTGCTGACATTGCTACTGTGTTTCAGGCTTCTTTCTCAGCTTAACCATGGAACAGCTTACTACTTCCTTGGTTCTTTCTTCCACAGGACCCAAGGAAAAAAAAATGTTAAACAGCTGCTTCTGATTCAACTGGTTGCTTCCTTGCCCCATCCACATATGGAAGACACATCAGTGTCCATTTCACAATCCTTGGATTATTCGTTTTCCCTGGTTCATCTGGTGTTGTCCATTCAGCCACATGGACTGGGGGATAGACATGTTTTTTGCTGGCATGGGAGAACGCCTGTTGTCTGTTTTGGTGGAAGGAGTGGGGAATGCCTGTTTCCTGGTGTGATGTCCCTGACATGAGTTGGGCTGCTTTTCTAATTATGCCTGTTAAAAAGTAGAAAGGTAAACATTCATCTTCCTCTGTCTCCATTACCTTAGATAGGCAAAATTTATTGGGTTTAGCTCAGGGCTTAATTCAGATTTTCAATCCTTCACATTCTTGTTATTCTGGTAAGAGAATAATACATTTTTCTGCTCTGATGTCAATTTTAATTTGTTCCTCATCATACCTCTCAGCTGTACAGATTTTTGCCTTGTATTTTTAGTGTTCTTTTTTCTGCAAATTAGTGGCAAATCATTAAAGATTGAAGTTAGAAAATAGAGACATTTAAGTTTTCAGACCTAATACCGTTCAGAAAATTCATGCTAATGTAAAATATTCTGTCAACTTTCTAAGTTTGTAAAAGCAGTATTTAAAAATGGTCCCTATTTTTGGCCTTTGTCCCACTTTTATTACGACTTTGTCCAGATTTTGTGCTCTAAGAGGTATGCCTGGATCCAATCCTCTGATCTGACTTGGATGCTTCTACTTACCTCATGGATCACTGAAAGCTTTCAAGCTCTTCCATTTCCCATAATGCCCTAGTCCCTAACTTACCTCAGATCTCATTTGCTGCCTTACAGTACAGACGTGGTTGCTGTATCAGCGCGAGTTCATTGGTTTCTGTGAGTATGGTTATAAATCTTTATATTACCTATATATAAAATATGTATGTGTGTGTATGTATATGTATGTATGTGTCTGTATGTATCTATCTCTTTATATATATATATATATATATATATATATAAACATATATTTATATAGATATATATATAAAACATTTATATATATATATATATATATATATATATATATGTAAAACACATTTATATATATATATAAAATATATATTTATATATATATATATCACATTTTTACTGCTCTAATGTGTAAAGCTAATAACATATGTATGTTTTTATTTATTTTTCATATTTTATTTCATCTAACTCCTCTCTAGCAGTTAGTAGTAGTTGCTTATAGTACCTCTGTTATTTTTGTTTTTCCTTGGCTTTTACATTCAACACACACCCTCCTCTCCTCTTTCCCTAGGTTTTAAGAGGAAAGCGTCTTCCCTTCCAGACTGCTTCTACCTTCTTTACAGATACTGCTCCATCTCCTGAAGTAACACCTGTGCTGTATTGCATAGCCAGTTTAAACTAAAGTATGTTCCAAGCTCATACCACAAATTAGTCTTTGTCTACTATAAAGGCTAC
Organism: Protopterus annectens; assembly: GCF_019279795.1. NCBI lineage: Eukaryota > Metazoa > Chordata > Ceratodontiformes > Protopteridae > Protopterus > Protopterus annectens. The sequence goes on from NC_056745.1 coordinate 1,558,808,183, forward strand.
CTGCATACCACTGAGACCCTTCCCCCACCACTTACCTATTTGTTAAAAACTTTGCCTCTTTGTGTGTGTCTGCCATCAATAAGTTAATCACTACCCTAGTGCAAACTCTCTTTGTTAGCTGTAATTTTTTGTTTTCTGTTTGTGGTTTTCTTTTAACTGTTTTTATCTTACTTTGAATACCTTGCTATAACATCTCTTCCCTTTCTGCCTACACCTCCCCATGTCTTCTACTTACCTGCTGACTCTTAATGTGTGTTTCTTACTGTTTCCTTCCTGGCCTGCTGATTGTTTTGTGTGGTGACTGTCGTTTCCTGGCCCAACCCGCTATACTTGGGTTCACTCCTCTCTACTACCCACCCACCCCCACTTTCATTTCATTTGTTTTGGCTGTACCTCGTTTCCAGCCCTTCCACTGTCCCCACTTATCCAATCACAGCTGTCCCCTGTAGACTTCCTACCGCTCCTCTCCAAATAGCTTCCTATCCCTCCCCTTCATCCACTAATATATCATTTACTGTTTATACCTACCCACACTACAACTCCACTCTCTCATCCCCCCGCCTCTCATCTCCCCAACACTCGGAGCATCTTAGCATATCTCAAGCCTTTGACTCTACCTTCACTTAACCTACTGATGCTCCCTTCTTGTTCACGCCTTTGTTTTCATCTTATTTCTCACCTCTCTCCTCCCTAGTAAATAATCTCTTCCCCACATATATTTACCTAGCTCTCTGTCATCATTCTACTATCATTATCTCATTTCAAAGCATGCCCCCCTCTACCTCATGGGTCTCCTATACTCCAAAAGGCACCCTCCCTGCCCTTTCTAATTTGCCCCTCTCTTTAACTATTCCTTCACATGTCTCATCAAAATAAAAATTTTCTCTGTCTCTAGCACATCCTTCAAATCTAAATACAAATCCACTGGCTTTTACCTTTATGCAAATAAACCTTCCCCCTTTTCTAACAATTTACTATTATCTGGCCACATCCCCCCTAAGCCAGGCCCATCTAGCCCAATCACAACAAACACCTGTCTCACTAACAATCTCTATCTTTGCAATTAACATACAAAGTCTACCAAATAAAGTTACAGAACTACACTCCTGGATCACCCTCCAATCACAACACATGCTAGACCCAGCTGAAACTTGGTTAAAACCACATATTTCTAACACTGAACTACTACCTTTCACCTACAACTTCTGTTGCCAAGATAGAACCACCAAAAAAGGTGGAGGTGTCACAATTATGTATTCTGAGCACCTTAACCTATCCCCCTGCCAATATCTTTGCCTAACTTTCAACCAACTTAACTACTACTTCTAAACTGTCACCTCAACCCCCTTAAGAAATTTGCGATTGTCTCTGTCTATATCCCACCTGGAAACAACATTCCTATCCTCAAATCTATTCTAGCATGGATTTCTATTAATATCCCTTGTGAGACCTTAGTACTAGGTGACGTTAATAATGACTGGAAAAAAACTATCCTCTACCTCTCCCTCCCTTCAAGTCAACCTACACAGCTTCCGTCCACTTGTCACAAACCCTGCGCACTTCAGCATTACCCAAGGTACCACCTTAGAATGGATTCTTACCTCTGACACAACCCTATATCATGACCCCAGAGCCCTGCCCAACTCCCTAAGTGACCACTGCCCTATCCAAGTCCAATGGTAATCTTCCCAAATACCTAAATTCCACCATTTTAGTGTTGCAGGCTTTCTTCTTTCAATCCTGAAACCTTCAATAACAGGCTTACTTCCATAAACTGGAGCTTCCTTAAGTACCTCCCTCTTAATGAAGCTGTTCTACACTTTAATCACATTTTTCTTGATATACTTGACTCTTTAGCGCCTCTTTGAAATGTGAGAATCAAAGCCAAATACTCACCTTGGCTCACCAAAAACACCCCATCTTTCATGAAAGAAAGCGACAAAAATTGGAAAAAATGGCTAAAAACTAAATCTGCAACATTCGTACAGAAATATAAAGAACTAAGAAATCTAGCAAAAACAGCAATTAACAAAGACAAGAAAACTTACCTTTATAATCCCCAGTTCTCCCAAAAGTCTAACCCCAAAAATTCTGGCATACCGTCAATAAAATCTTAAATCCAGGTCAACCAACTAACCCAACTTCTACCCTAATAATTCTCCCTTAGAAACTGCCACCTTACTTAATACCCACTTCATCGAATCTGTTTAAGAACTTAATCCTCCCAAAGCCATAAACAACCTCACACCACTCACTTCACATGCAACACAACCCCTTTCTCTCTCAACCCCATCTCCACAGCCTACATCACGTCACTTCTACTAAAACTGAAACCTTGCTCACCATCTACTGATAATCTCCCTCCCCTCTTTCTTAAACTCTGTGCTCATTCCATAGCCTATCCTGTCTCTGTCCTAATAAATAGATTTGTCCAAGAGTCTACTGTCCCCGATATCTGGAAATCTTTCTACACCATTCCACTTCACAAAGGAGGTAACTCCACTGAGCCCTCTAAATACAGACCCATTGCCATCCTACCTCCACTATCCAAAATCCTCGAAAAATGTGTTCACAATCAACTTTTAACTCACCTTATTAATGAAAATCTTCTGACCCCCACTCAACATGGCTTTAGGCCACACCACAGTATATCCACTGCCCTCCTATCCTTCACTCACACTGTTGCTGAAGCCAGGGACAAAAACCTCCTCATATCTTGCCTCTTTCTCGACTTCTCTAAAGCTTTTGATACCGTCTCCCATTCCAAGCTACATATTAAGCTTAGTGACCTTAATCTCTCCCTGTCTACTACTATTCACTGGTTCTCAAGCTGTCTATCAAATAGGCTCCAGTCTTTCAGATGGCAATCTGCTTGCTCCCCTTTTCTACCTATCCAAACTGGTGTCCCTCAAGGCTCTATCCTTGGCCCCCTCCTATTCATCATCTTCACCAATCATCTTTACTACTCCTGCAACACCTCCTCCATCATACAGTAAGCCAATATCTCTTGTGCTGACAGCATCTCTAAACTTCTTTCTATCGCCCAAAACTCCTTCTCATCTGTGGAAAAATGGCTCACAGAGAATCAACTTATACTCAACCCCAAAAAACTAAGCTCCTACTATTTGTCCCCGAAGTTCTCCACCACCTTAAATCCACCTTTACTATTTCTTCGCTAGATAACACTGTCATCAAAGCTGAGCCTCACACTAAGTTAATGGGTACAACTCAAATTCGACATCCGTATCCAACACTGTATCAAAAAAACTAACATGAAGCCGGGTCTTCTCTACAGGAATAAAAATGTTTTGCTCCCAACTCCAAACCCACCCTTGCTCAAGCCTATCTCCTTCCATTTTTCCTTTATGCCTCCCCTATCCTAACTCACCTCCAGTCAAAATCTTCTCTCCAAACTAGAACAATCTTACAATGACCTAGCCAGATTCTCCAGAAACCAACCTTATAAATCCCATCATTGCCTTGTTCTGAAACGGCTTCAATGGCTAGAATTCCCTCAGCTCTTACTACTTGCCCAGCTGCAGCTGACACAGTCCCTACTCACCAAACCACTAGCCCATCACTCTCTACTTTATACCCCTGCCCGGTCTCTTTGTAGTTCCAACCAGCACCTTCTGTAAGTCTATAAACGCAACAGAACTTATGGTAAACTCCTCTATAAATACTCTGTGTCCCTTTGGTCTATATTAGCATGTCGACAGGGCTGTTCATCGACTGCCCTTACGTCAACACATATAAAACTAAATGCCAAAATCTCAAACGGCCGCAATAGTGATTTTTTTCCCAGGGAAAAAAATTGCTGGGCTATTAAGGGGAATTTGCCATTTCCTGCACTGTAGTGCGATCTCGAGTTGGTATATTTAAGTAGGGGGGGCACAGCCCACCACATCGGTGGGTGTGGGGGGCGAAGCTCCCCACTTTATTTTGTCTGTTGGTTTGTTTGCTGTTGGCCCAGCAATTTTTTTCCCTGGGAAAAAAAATCACTTTTGCGGCCTTTCAAGATTTTGGGATTTCGTGTAATATGTGTTGATGTAAGGGCGTTCGATGAACAACCCTGTCTACATGGTAATGTAGACCCTGTCCCTTGCATTGAATAGGCTACCACCTCACATTCATAGCATCACTAGTTCCAGCTGCTTTAAAACTGAAGTCAAGCACTACTTTCTGAACTCAAAGACCTGTCCTTGCTTAAATCCTCCATAATCTGCATTTTCCTTTCTTTTTCTTTTCACTACCTGTCCACATGTAATAAATCAATGCTCACTAGACGATACTACATTATGCTACTTGGAAAAGATATGTCATTATTGTAAATACTTAAATGTACTTGTTTTACATTTATTAGTTAATCATTTCACCTGATTACTGCATATGTAATTTTTGCTTATGTTGTATTGCTGCACTGTTTCTCTTGGGTTTTGTATATTGCCTACTATGTTATCTTTTTATGTTTGTATTGCTGGAGCTTTTCTCCTCGGGTCTCCAATGAAAACGGCCCTTGGCTCAGATGGACTTACCCGGTTAACAAATGTCAAATAAATAAATACATATTTGTATGTATGCATATATATATATATATATATATATATATATATTTATATATATATTTATATACACATGTATGTATAAAATCAGGAAAAAAGAAGGAAGGCATTCAGAGCAACTGCAGCGCACTAAAATTTATTGTTACATTTAAACATGTTGGTGATTTAATTATAGGGTAGTCATGTGACATTCTTAATGGTATTTTAGCTGGCTTTGTGAATTGTTATTCTGATGAAGTCCAAACATTTTGCAGACAAAAGCACTTAATGTAATAATAAAGTTAGTGTGTTGCAGTTGCTCTGGATGCCTTCCTTTTATATATATATATATATATATATATATATATATATATATAAAATGTATGTGTGTGTGTGTGTGTGTATATATATATATATATATATATATATATATCTAAAGCTGGAAGTTTCAAAACTTCATATGTCCGAGACCAGAAGTTCAGTTTTGAAACTTCAAAAACTAAATAAAAAAATTTTTTTTTGCAGGGAGGCAAGCCCCCCTGCACCCCCCCCACACCCCTTGATAAATAAATATGCCAACTCTGAGAGAACACTACAGTGAGGAAAACGGTAAGTATCCCATTTAGCGCTTTATGGCCATCTCCTTTCAAAACGTTTGAAATTTCAAAACTTTGATATTCTTGTCTCGGTGTTTTGAAGTTTGAAGTTTTGAAAGTTCAAGCTTCCGAAGTGGATCTGTGTGTGTGTGCATGTATGTATGTATATAAACAAAAACAGTGTTTAAAAAGGTCACACAGGAAAACCAATTGGTTAAAAACACACAAAGAAAAATCTAGCAAAGCTAGAATTTCCACTGTGTGATACCTTAAATATCTTGAATCAGAAGCAACATGGGATATATGTAAATTACCCTTTAAGAATATCAGCTTTTTCAGCTAAATGGCAATTCTGAATGTCCATGACTTTTTTCTTTTAAGTCTTTTTATGGACAATTTCAAGCCAATAAAGCCAAACCCCTCTAGCTGTGGACATGCATGTTTTTGCCTTCTTAAGACATCATCATCAGCACAGCATAAGAGGAAATGTTTCACGTTTGGAAACACAGGATGTTCATCGTGTTTCACTGTTACAGTCATTACAATTTGGTTATCCTGCTGGCAGGCTGCCCGCAGTCGGCCTGAGTTCCAAAGTCTAGGTCCGACGTCGGTTGCTGTCACCTCTTCCCTGACGTCAGTGCGCCAGGGTATAAAAGATGCAGCCAATGCCATTTTCTTTAGTCTTTCTTGCCGCGCGGTGCCCGAAGCAAAAGCAGTTCGCAAGTGCCGGTTGGCCGACTCCTGAGATTTTCAAATTCGGATTTCAGATCCGAAGTCTTCATTAAAGCTAAGTACCCCATTGGGGAAACTTTTTTCTTGCTCCAGACTGATGTCAGAAAAAGTTAGTAATTGTATTTCATGTGGGAAGCAAGTACCTCATAAGGATTTTCATTCTTACTGTATTCCTTGCCTAGGCCTTGACCATGATGTTGCTAGTTGTCGGTTTTGTGCTAGATTTAACCAACGCACTATTAAGCATCTGTACGATTTTGCATTTCATTATTTTAGCAGAAGGTTTAACTATATAATGCGGTCAGAGCAACCGACTACCGGAGTTTCTAAAAAGCGCAAAGAAAAGGACAGGCACCCGAGGTCCAAGCCGGTTCGCTGGTTCTCAGTGAGGTGCTTTTGCAGCCCCTGACGCCCGCTACCTCAGAGCCACAGGCCGCTTCAGACTCCCACGTGGAGCCGACTAGGCCGCTGGAAACTCAAGGTATTGGACACTCGGAAACTATTCCCTCAGATGGGTCTGGAGCCGCTGAGCAGGCATCGGCTTCTGAGGGTGTTTTCAGGCGTACACAGTTATATGTAAAATCAACTTCAGCTTCAAAGACTAAAGCAGCTCTAAAGACAAAACAAGTACAGCATTCTCCTGGACAGGCCTCCATGCCTAAAAAAACAGATGCTTAAAATGGCCGAAGACCTAATTACTTTGAGCAGGGGTTCCCATCCCCCTCCTGATAAGAGGCCTAGGCAAGAGATAGAATATGCATCTTCAGATCAGGTTTCCATTTCCTCTGATTCCTCTTCTGAACAGGAATATTCTCTACCTCCCTATGAGGATTCTGATGCTGAAAAATCTATTCCTTCAGCCTTTCCTCCTGAGGATTATTCTTTTGGGGAAACCCTTCATACTATGAGGGAGCATTTCCACTGGGAGAGCCAATATTACTCAGAATCCAAGAAAAGGCTCAGAGACTTCCTTTTATTACCTCAGCACAGGCTCCTTGCTATTCCTCCTGTTTAAGACATTGTAGATTATGTATTTTCAGAGTCTGGACTGTCTCCTGACGCTTTGCCACCAGCTCCTGTTAAACCAGACAGATACTACAGGGTTCCTGATTCACATAAATTTCTTTATAAAAACCCTGCTGCAGACCCAGAAACTATCTCTCAGGGTCCCAAAGGGGTCAAGGCTTCCACTGCAAAAAAACCCTATACCCTCTGATAGGGATTCAAGGGCCCTGGACAGATGGGGGAAAAAGATTTACACTTCTGCCACCTTGGCTGTAAGAGCTTTAAATTGTCAATTTCGTATGCTTAAATATCAGCAATATCTAATGTCACTGCTTAGGAAAGCATACTTTGCAATGTGGCTTTGATTCTCTAGAGGTCTCTTGCAGGGCCGCTGTTACAGGTTCTGTTATTAGGAGACATGCTTGGTTAAAAGAACAGAATCTGTCCGATCATGTTAAAGCAAAATTATTAGATGCCCCATTACAACATGATACCTTGTTTGGTGTTAAAGCAGAAGAGGTGTTGAAGAAAATGGAGGACAAAGCTAAATCTATGCAAACAGTCAAGTATTCCTTACAGTTACAGCCTCCCAGATTTAGCAGGAACTGGCCTGCAAAGAATTGGTCCTTTCCAGTGTCAGACAGGCCACAAAGAGGCAGATACAGACGCCCCAGATGCAGATCACAGCCCCATGGCTCATACAGGCCTAAACAATGGGGTGCTTCTACCTCCAAAAGCGGAGAAGAAAAATCACAGCCATACAGGAAACAGTCCCAATGACTTTCCCCTGCCAGCACCAAGCACTTATCTTCTGGTAGCTCCTTTGGGGGGAAAACTAGCACTTTTTGCACAATATTGGCACATGATTACCCAGGAGAAATGGGTCTTAAATATCGTATCCCAAGGCTACAGGTTCCATTTTCACACCCTGCCAAGGCCAAACGGTATGCCAGACCTGCCACGCAATCAATGGGCAGAGGCACAAAAACAAGTTTCATCCCTCATGGACATGAGAGCCATTCAGCAAGTACCACAGCAAGAGCAGGGACTCTGATTTTACTCAAGGCTATTCTTGGTGCCCAGAAAGGACAAAACCTGGAGACCAATACTGGACCTGTCCATCCTGAACACATTCCTGAATATTCCAAAATTCAAAATGTTAACTCTGCAGCAGCTTCTGCCCATGCTGGGCAAGAAGGCTTGGCTTGTGACTTTAGACCTAAAAGAGGCATACCTGCATGTCCCAGTCAGACAAACATGCAGAAGATACCTCAGATTTATAGCTGGCTCAATCCATTACCAATTCTCTGCAGTGCCCTTTGGCTTATCTACTGCGCCCAGGGTCTTCACAAAATGCCTGGCACCAGTAATTGCTTTTTGCAGACAAAGAGGAATTCAAATATATCCTTACTTGGACAACTGCCTTATTCAAGCAGAGAACAAGGACACTCTACTACAGCATCTGGCGTTTGTAAAAACATTACTAACCGGCCTAGAGTACACAGTAAACGAAAAGAAATCAAAACTTGTACCCTCTCGAGAGATAATATTCCTGGGTGCAAGCTTAAATACAACTGCCCAGATGGCTTATCTCACGCCAGACAAACAGACAACTACTTATTTCAAAATGTTGGCAACAAAGACCCAGTTATCTGCAAGAAAAATTCTACAGGCTTTGGGCTTCATGGCATCCTGCATTCTGCTAATTCCATATGCAAGACTGCATATGAGGAAACTTCAATGGTATCTAAAAAGTGTTTGGACTCAACATTGCCACAGCCTGGAAACAATAATTACCCTTTCCCTTCCTGCAACAGGAGTTTCGATGGTGGGCAAAAGCCCGTCACCACAACAAGGGACAGCCATTCACCTTACCCACAGCCAGGCAGACATTGACAACAGATGCATCAGATTATGCCTGGGGGGCCCATATGGCAGGAAGATGTATTCAGGGCACATGGTCCGCAAGTCAGATGCATCTACATATCAATCAAAAAGAGATGCTAGCAGTTCAAAATGCTCTAGCAGCCTTCAAGGATCTACTTTATCCAGGATAACTGCTGATAAAGACAGACAGTACCACAGTCATGTGGTACATAAACATCAAGGGGGCATACATTCTTACCCCCTCTGCAGACTAGCCATGAACTTGTGGGACACAGCATTGACTTACCAAGTACATCTGCAAGCACAATTCCTGCCAGGAAGGATAAATACTCTGGCAGACGAACTAAGCAAAAACCTAATGGATCCCCACAAGTGGAAATTGGATCCACAAGTCTTCAGTATGATAATAAGGAACTGGGGATGCCCAGACATAGACCTATTTGCCTCCCCTCACAACTGCCAACTACAAAGATTCTGCACAAGGACTTATGACAAGCAAGCATAGAAAGTGGATGCTCTATTTTTTCAGCTGGAAAAACCTGATATTATATGCCTTTCCTCCTCTGCCTCTCCTCCCCAAGGTACTCCTCCAGGTCAGACAAGAGAAGCCAAAAATGATTCTGATTGCCCCAGACTGGCCCCGCCAGCACTGGTACCCATTCCTAAAGAGCTTGTCTCAATGCCCAGCTTGGCCATCAACTCAAATTCCACACTTATTGACCCAGCAAGACAGTCAGATACTGCACAACTCAGGACCTTAAACCCGACAGCATGGCGGATAATGTAGCCATTCAAGACACACCTCTTTCTAAAGCAGTCATGGATGTTATTCTGGAGGCCAGGAAGGCCTAGCACCAGAAAATCTTATGCAGAAAAATGGAAGAGATTCTGTGCTTGGAACCAGGCACAAGGTATTGACACGATTGTTCCAAATATCCCTCAAATTTTGCAATACTGAGATGCTGGATAAAGGCTTTTCCTTTTCATCAATTACAATTCATGCCTCTGCCATTTCAGCTCATTACAATACAGAACCACCTATTTTTTCTCACCCATTACTAAGGCAGTGCCTCAGAGGGGCCAAAAACATAAGACCCCCAAGGAGAGCACCAATATCTGCATGGGACCTCAACTATGTCTTGGAAAAACTTACACTGCCTCCGTTTGAGCCAGCCTCTGCAGCTGATATAAAATTTATATCCTGGAAAACAGCTCTGCTCCTAGCAATAACCTCTGCTAGACGAGTCTCAGAATTACAGGCCCTTTTGGCTGTGGAACCTTTTCTCATTTTCCATCCTGTAGTGACCAGTGCTGCCCTTAACCAAACAATTCACTTGCTTACCTTTTACCCAAACCCACAGAATAAGGGTGAGAGACTTCTGCATTCTTTGGACATTCACAGACAGCTACGCTTCTACTTGGACAGAACCAAAGCTTTCAGAAAGACTGAACAACTTCTAGTAGCATATGCTGCAGGATCACAAGGAAAGCCTATCTGAAAGCAGACTATTTCAAAGTGGATAGGCCACTGCATTCGTTTCTGCTATTCACAGCATGGCAAATCAGTGCCTAAGGGCATTAGGCCACATTCCACCAGAGCAGCAGCCACTTCAGCAGCCTTCCTCAGAGGAGTACCAGCCAAAGACATCTTAGAGGCTGCAACTTGGAGTTCAGTGCATACTTTTACTAAGCACTATCACTTACCTCTCTACTCTAAATCCAGGGCAGGCTTTGCCACTGCAGTTCTGCAGGGCCTGATTGCCTCCCCTAATGCTATTTAGCACCAGCCTCCCAACCTTAGCTTTGGGATTCAACCCAATTGTAATGACTGCAACAGTGAAACACGATGAACATAGTACAGTTGTGTACCTACCATAAATGTAGATGTTCGAGTGTATTCACTGTTGCAGTCCAGGTTACCCTCCCACCATCCCCCTTTTCCTTGCTGGGACTTACCTGTACTTCTCTATTCTATACAACCTATGTGGTATATTTGCTTGTAGATGAAGGAAAAGTTGTTTTTTGGTTATGCATGCTTATTGGCATTAGTGAGCCTACCATTTTAGATGCACCTGACATCTGGGGCAAGAAAAACTGAAGAAAATGACGTTGGCTGCATCTTTTATACCCCTGGCGCACTGATGTCAGGGAAGAGGCGACAGCAACCAACGCCGGACCTAGACTTTGGAACTCAGGCCGACTGTGGGTAGCCTGCCAGCAGGATAACCCAATTGTAATGACTGCAACAGTAAATACACTCAAACATCTACATTTATGGTAGGTACACAACTGTACTGTAGTCATACCCAGCTGATATCCATAAACCTAAGGGTGTCTACAAAATATCCCAGCTAACAAACTAAAACAATACTGACTCCTGAGAAGAATTCAAGTGGCTCCTTTTGCACTTTTTCTTGCAGGGAACTTCTTCAGTGGGATCCTCCAGAGAAGTGTTGGAAGAAATCAGTATACCCTTTTGGTTATCCTGGTGACTAACTTGGGCTGGCTGTCCCTGTGATTAAGGATGGTTGAGGTCAAGACACAGAGACAAATGGGTTAGGGAGGACAGAACTGAAGAAAATGAAGTTCTAGCTCTAGGAATAGAAAAAGCTATCTCCATTACTTCAAATGCGAAATGCCTTGGAGAGAAGGAAACTGTCAGATCCGAAAAGCCATACTTGCGGACCTCAAGTTCTCCCCTCTTCGTAGGCAAAGCTCTCAAAGAGGGAGTTGGAACTAAGCTGTCAAACTCTGAGGCTCCAAGGCGGAGAGATGGCATTCAGTCTTCTTGGGTAGGATAGACTCTTACCCAAGAAGACTAAATGCTGTAATTAAATCAAAATGTGCTTCAGCAAAGTCTTAGTTTAAGGGTGTGTACACTTATGCAACCAGCTTATTGTACGTTTTTTATTTTTGTATATTTTTTCCCCCTAACAGATTTGTTTGTTTTTCAATTAAATTGTACAGGTTATAGGTCACATTAAAGGTGGGCAAAGTTTTGAAATTATTTATTGTGGTCTGATTTTTATATATCACAAAAACCTGGCATTTTAACAGGGGTATGTACACATTTTATAACCACTGTATGCTCCCATTTGGGCTTTTCAATCAATTGTAATAAATATCATCTGGAACCAACACAGACATTGGAATTCATTGGTGCTTCTTTCAACATGATCACTTAAACAGCACATCTCCCTTTGACAATAATTCAGTTTCAGGTCAGGAAAAGCATCCAAAATGTTTCTCTCTCAGCCCGATTTAATCCTCCAAGCTTCAGGGTCTATGTCAGCAGCAATCATCCTGATACCATTGTCAAGGTGCCATATGACAATATTTCAATGGACATTAGTCACGCAGTGATTCATTCTTTACCACTCTCTGTCCAGTCAGATAAAGATAACTCAAGATAATCCAAGCTTGCAAAAGATGTTTTCTGTGGTAGATACAATCAACTCAAGTGTAAGAAGGTCGTCCCTTTGTTATTCCCCAACCCAAAGCCATAGTGACCACAGGTGCCTCCCAAATTAGGTGGGAGGTGTCATTTCCTGGGAAGGACAGTCCTAGGTATATGGTCCCATGAAGAAGCCATTGTACATATCAGTGTCCTGGAGGTGAAAGCTATTGTCCTAGCATTGCAGGCTTTCCAAGACACATTGCCCATCTGGACTATTGCAATTCAAACAAGACAGTACTTCGGTGGTCTGGTACATCATAAACAAAGGGGAACCAAATCTTATCCCCTGTATTGAGAAGCTTTGAGTGTGGCAGTGAGCAATCTCATCCAGTCGATTTCTGATAGCAGTGCACATTCCAGGGAAGTCCATTGTGATTCTCCACAAGTTAAGCAGGTCCATTCTGATGCCTTATGAGTGGTCTCTCAGAATGAAGGTAATGGAGAGAATTCTCCATCGATGGGTCAACCATGCTGCAACATTTTTACATCCCCTCTCAACAATAAATTCAGCAGGTTCTTTGCTGTCATTCCCCCCACCGGGGGTGTCTCCCAAGAGATTCTTCACGATTGGCCTGCCGGTCTCCTTACCCTTGTTCCCCATTACCCCTTATCCCAAAGTTTCTTCAGAAAGCATCTTGATTGAAGAGCACAATAATACTTATTGTCCCTTACTGACCTAGTCAAATTTGTTTTACTTTTCCTTGTCCCCCTTGGATCTTGGATTCAGTTCCAGATCTACTGACTCACCCGACAGACTGTATTCATTCAGACAATCCCTGCCTGAAGTTGATCAAATGGCTTCTGCACTTCTCATAGCTAGACAGCCCAGGATGTCCTCCCTGGTCCGTCATTTTATTTTATCATCCTACAAAGCTTCCTCCAGAAAACTTTACAAGTTCGAATGGAAAAGGTTTGTATTTTGGGCACAACAAAAATTATTAGATCCCTTCTCTGCTCCTATCTCTAAAGTTCTGGAATTTCTAGCATCATTCTTCAATGAAGGAGCTAGCTCTTCTACAGTTAAAGTGCAATTAGCTTCCATCTCCAGCTTTCTTGTTGGAATAAATAAATCACATCTCCCATCTTCCAAATTTTTTTAGACCTTTTCTAAGAGGATCCTATCTTCTTAGACCTCCTATTAAAGATCCTACTCCCCCCTTGGGATCTAAATGGAATTTTGCAAGCCCTAACCCAGTTGCCATTTGAACCGTCAGCTAAGGCAGAACTGAAATATTTAACTTGGAAAACTGTCTTTGTAGTAGCAATATCCTCTGCCAGAAGAGTTTCTGAATTTACAGGCCTTGTCTTCTAAGCTCCCTTATTTGATTTTCCATAAAGACAGACTTTCCTTAAGAACCAAGCCCTTCCTTCATTCCTAAGGTGGTGTCAGAATCTAATATCGATCAAACTGCTAAATTACCAGTTTTCTTTCCAAGTATAGGAGAATATGTATTGCATCTATTGGATGTTCATAAACAATTACCTTTTTACTTGCATAAAACTAAAGATCTTAGAAAAACAAAGGTTCATAGGTTCATACTAGGCCATCTGCCCTGGGGCAATTATAAGCCTAGCCTGATTCTGTATGGCTTACACCACCCCTTGATTTGAGTATACTGTGCCCTTTTTAAGGTTTAGTTTACTGTGCCTCTGTCTAATAGTGACATGGGAGTAATCCCTGGGACAAACCTACGATCCCCCATCCACTTATCGAGATTCTTCTTGAAGAGATTCAGTGAGGTGCTCTGCCTCACATGAACTGGAATTCTATTCCAGAGCGAAGGGAGCCTCTGGGTTATGAACCTGTCCCTCCAGCAAGTTCTATTTATTTCTGTGCTGAGGTTCAAGTCCCTCGAGCGTGTGGCTCTAAGGGATTTAGATTTACTGAGGTGGAGCATGTCCATTAATTCTGGATTTGACATAGCTTTGTATGTCAGGCATAGATCGCCTCGAAGTAGGCGGTATGCAACTGAGTAGAGCTGGAGTTTTTTTAACCAAGCAGCATATGGCATCTGTGAGACCCTTGATCCTCTTGGTGAGATACTTTTGGGGTCTTTCTAATTGCTGCAGGTGTCGGGTAAGGTACATCCCAAAAGGGGCATTGTATTCTATGATGGGCCTGATGAGGGATGAATAAAGGGGCACGATTACCTCTCTTGATCTAGATGTGAAACCCTTCGTGATGAGGTGGGCTATGTCGAAGGTCTTTCTAACCACTTTGGCAATGTGGTTTTCAAAGGAGAGATTGCTATCAACTTGGGTCCCCAAGTCCCTAATAACTTTTCCCTAATAACTTTCTCTGTACTTAATGGGTTTCCGCCTATGTGGTAATTTGTGGGCACATTGTTTTTGCCAAAGGGTATGACTATACATTTTTTGGCATTTAGCTTTAAACCATGGTGCTGGCACCAGTTATCTGTCTCTGTGAGACCTTTTTGAAGGATGTTTGTGTCAGCTGGAGAGTTGATTATGGCACCCAGTTTGCAGTCATCTGCGAACTTGGTGAGCCATAGTCCTCCCACGTTTGCCTGTACCTCGGAAAAGTATATACCGAACAAGAGTGGTCCCAGGACAGAACCCTGTGGGACGCCACTTGTGACCGGTTTCGAGTCTGACATGGCTCCAGCAACTCTCACTCTGTGGGTTCTGTCTTTGAGCCAGTTTGCGACCCATCTTGTGACATAGGGGTTTATATTTAAGCTGGATAGCTTATCTATGATGCCCGAGTGGGGTATTGTGTCAAATGCCTTTGCAAGGTCCAGATAGGCTGTGTGGACTACCTTCCCTTCATCTATGGCTTTGGTAACTGTTGAAGTCAACCAGGTTCAAAAGGCAGGATATGCCCTTGACAAAGCCAAACTGGGTAGGATCTAGTGTCTGTAGGTCCCCAATGTCTTTGTTTATGAGCTCCATGATGATCTTGTCCATAGCCTTGCAGACTAAGCTAGTCAGGCTTATGGGGCGATAGTTTCCGGGGTCCGTAGAGGCTCCACCTTTGTGGAGTGGGACCACTGTTGCTGTACGCCATTCTGTGGGCACATATCCTGTAGTAAGGCTGAGATTGTATAGCTGTTTTATTTGAGGGATTAGTTCCTCTTGGAGTTCATGTAGGAAGCAACCTGGGATGCCATCTGGTCCCATGGAAGCAGTGTTTTTTGCTTTGGCGAGGGCAGCCTTCACCTGAGCATCTGAGATGTTTGGGAGGCAGCTCTCTGCCGGGATAGATACTTGCTCTTTTGGGGGGGAGGGGGGGGGAGTTTGCACTGAACCTGTCTGCCAGGATATTGGCTATGTCTGTGGGTTCAGTGTATTTTTTGTCGTTTAGAATCAACTCAGAACAAGTCTGGGAGTTGCATCCCAGGTTTCTAACATAACTGAAAAAAGCCTTATGATTGTCTTTGGCGTCCTGTGCAATTTTTCTCTCGAAGCTGGCCTTGGAGGATTTTATGAGGGATCGTAATTTTTTTGCTAGTACTGATCAGAGATGCCTTCCCTATTAGCGATTTTGCTCTATCATGTAGTAGCTTCCTCCTTCTGTTGTACAGTTTATTTATGGCAGGGGTCCACAAGACTGGACGCTTGCCTTTGGATGATTGGGTCTTGGTTTTGTTTGGGATAGCATGATCCATGCATTCCTGGAGATGTCCGTAGAATGCATTTATATGCATGGAAGCAGTGTTTTTTGCTTTGGAGAGGGCAGCCTTCACCTGAGCATCTGAGATGTTTGGGAGGCAGCTCTCTGCAGTTTGGGCCGTAGTTTCCACTGGCCCTGGGGCCTTGAAGGATTCCACTTCGGTTTTGAGAAGTGAGAAGTTCGCTTTTGAGAAGTTTTTCACTGTGGTTTTCTGGGCTGGGGTGGGGTCGGGATGTGGACATTATATGCAGAAAGCAGTATGGAATAACACGCTTTTTAACATTAACATATATACTTTTATAACCAGCTTGGGTTATTTTATGTTATGGAAGTATGGATGTAGACATTCTTTAATTTTTCAAAATGTGAACTACTTACTAACTAGGATTCATTATTGAGTGAGCAATCAATTAATTATTAGGTAATTTAGTGATTTTAGCAGTGTATAAAAGAGAATCAGTTTTTAATAATTTCATTCTGATGAAGTCTCCTGTTCTGGAGACGAAAGCGCTTAATTCACTTTGTCTGGGATTTATATGTATATTTGTGTTTTATTATTATTTTTTGGACAATAAATACTTATAACTTGATGTACGTCTGATTTGCCTGCATCTTTTGGATTAACGGACAGCCTTCATAGTGCCGGATACGTTTTTATGTTTGGTATTTCGAACGATTGCATTGTGGTTAAAAGTTCCAAAGTTGAGAATGCTATCCATTCACAGTCTGTTACCTGTAATTCCACCTTGCAATTTTTTGAAGACCTTAGATATAAAGGATATTTATCACATTCCAGTAGGCAAGAGTTTAAGACCTTCCCTGTCTCATTTACATTTTTAGTCCTGTGCATTACCCTCTGGGTTATTCACTGTTCCAGGAGTGTACTAAGTGTCTATAACTCCAGTAATAGCCTGTTGCAGAGACAGTAAGGTATTGTTTCTCCTTGCTTAGATGACTGACTTACCTTTGCAGAGTCTTTTCGCTTGGGTAAGAGAGCTCCTTCCTAGACTGTATTTCTGGAAGAACTTTCAAAAATCTTGTCTAATTACATAGTACAGAAGAGTATGCCTCGGTTGTCTCTTGGATACACCTGTTCAAAGAGCTTTACTCCCACAGGAATAAATGGAGCTGCATCTAGATATATTCCTTAGATGTTCTTAGTGTTTCACTGTTGCAGTCATCACCTGTGTGTTATCCCTGCTGTGGTAGCCTTCGGTCGGCCCGAATACCAGAGCCAAATTTTTTTGCGTCGGCTGCCGTCGCCTGTAGTTTGACATCAGGTCATCACTGCTATAACGCAAGGCAGCTGACATCATTACATCAGTCTTTCTTGCTGTGGAGCCCGCAGCAGAAGCAGTTTGCTCGAGTGCCGGTCGGTCACTACCAGAAGTTGAATTTCAGCAGAAAACGTCTAAAGCTGAGTACCCCGTTGATGACCCTTTTTCTTGCACTAACCGATGTCCAAAAAGGTTAACAATTGTCTCACCTGTGGAATGCAGATCCCACACCGAGTCTTTCATTCTTACCTCTTCACTTGTTTAGGCCCAGACCACAACGTCCCTCGTTGCCAGTTCTGTGCCCTCTTTATTGCGAGAACCATGCGACATAGAGGACTTTTTGTAGACAATTATTTTCGTGTTCTGTCTTCGAATTCTGATATGGCGTCCATCAACCAACAATCTGTGGACATTCCAAAAAAACGTAGAGAGAAAGACAGAGACAGACCACACAAGGCTAAGCCTTCCAACAACACTACCGCTTATCAAGTCATCAGCTCACCAGAATTCAGTGAGGCGCTTTCGCAGCCCTGATGCCTGACTCGATATCTACACGGGCCTCTGCCGAGACCCTTTCGGAGTCCGGTATGCTGCAGAAATCTACTTTGTCTTCCGAAGCTTTAGCTGTCTCTACCTCGGTTGAGTCCGGAGCCACGACACAGGCACCGGCTTCCGGGGAAACCTTTTTGCAATACTGAAGCTAGACAAAAAAATGACATCTTCGCATCCGACTACTGCTTCTCAGAGATCGAAGGATTCTCTCAGGCCTAGAAGTCAGGCCATTCCTAGGAAATATTCTAGCCACCATCTTGCTACTGCTCCCCCACTCCAAACACAAATGCTTAGAATGGCAGAAGATCTCATCTCCCTTATCCGAGGTACTCGGCCCCTACTCCTAAAAGGAAAAGGCATCCTTCTCCAGAAAGTATGACAGACCAAGAGTCTAGGGAATCTGATTATTCATCTTTTGAAGAGGACCAACATCCCTTAACTGCTTATGAGGATTCAAATGCAGAGGAATCCATCCCTTTTGCCTCCTCTCCAGAGGACCTCTCATTTGGGGAAACCCTTCACTCCCTCAGGGAACATTTTCAGTGGGAATCTCAAGACTTCCCACAGTCTAAGAAAAGACTTGGAGAGTTTCTGGACCTGCCCCAGCACAGACCTCTGGCCATCCTACCTATTTTAGAAGTGGTGGATGATGATTTCCATGAATCCAGCTTAGCCCCTGATGCTCTTCCTCCTGCTCCAAGTAAACCTGACAGGTACTACATAGTACCGGATTCTGACAAGTACTTGTACAGAAATCCTGCTGCAGACCCAGTGGTCATTACACAGGGACCCAAAGGAGCTAAGACTAGTTCTGCCAAGAACCCTCTTCTTTCTGACAAAGACTCCAGAGCTCTGGACAGATGGGCTTAGAAAGTATACACCTCTGCAACCTTAGCTGTCAGAGCACTCAATTGTCAGTTCCATATGTTAAAATTGCAACAACACACCTTGGAACAATTAAAACAGAAGATTGCTACCTCTCCTGACTGTGCCAACTCAAAAGAGCTTGCAGATTTACTGCACTCTGCTTGTAAAGTGGCCAAGCACTCATTACAATGTGGGTATGACTTCCTAGAAGCCTCTAGCAGGGCAGCACTGACTGGATCTGTTATTAGGAGACATGCATGGCTGAAGAAACAACCTCTCCTTGATCATGTCAAGCCTAAACTTATTGATGCACCCCTACATAAGGACCACCTTTTGGGGAAAAAGCAGAAGATGTGCTTAAAAAGATGGAAGACAAAGCAAAATCTTTGTAGACAGTAAAAGATTTCTTTCAGGTTCAACCTCCTAGATTCAGCCGGAACTTTCCCTCTAAGCACTGGGCCTTCCCTGCACCTAGTAGACAGGGCCAAGGTAAGCCCTGCAGGGACAGGCCATCCAGGCCCCTATACCAGGGCTAGCAAAGAAGCAAACAATGGACCACTTCCGTCTCTAAGGCATGGAGTTCTAAGCCAACCTTCTATGGCAAGCACTCACAATGACTCCCCCTCTGCCTTCCCTTCACTCATCAAAAACTAG
The DNA here is from genome assembly GCF_019279795.1 of Protopterus annectens. Classification (NCBI taxonomy): domain Eukaryota; kingdom Metazoa; phylum Chordata; order Ceratodontiformes; family Protopteridae; genus Protopterus; species Protopterus annectens. Next base: position 1,558,827,385 of record NC_056745.1, read on the forward strand.
GAGGAGGGCTCACCCTCTTCAAAGACAATTGGGTTTCTGTAACAAACAACCAATGGGTCTTAAAGAGCATTTCTCATGGATACAAATTCTCTTTCAGTGAACTCCCAATTCCAAGAGGGTACCCAGACCTATCCCCAAACCTGTGGGCAGAGGCACTGAAACAGGTCCAAACTCTCATATCCCAGGGGCAGTAGAACCTGTCCCCCCAGATCAAACAAGAAAAGGTTTTTATTCCAGTCTATACCTTGTTCCCAGAAAAGAAGGCACTTGGCACCCCATCCTGGATCTATCCAAACTGAACACCTTCCTGGTAGTCCCCATATTGAAAATGCTAACCTTGCAGCAGCTGCTGTCTATGTTATCAAAAATGCCTGGCTAGTGATACTAGACCTAAAAGATGCCTACCTCCACATCCCCATCAGGGAATCGTGCAGAAAATTCCTGTGCTTCAGAGTAGGCTCTCAACACTTTCAGTTCTCTGTGCTGGCTTATCTACTGCTCCCAGAGTATTCACCAAATGCTTGGCCCTGGCTATAGCATTCTGCAGACAGAGAGGTATACAGATTTACCCTTACCTGGACGACTGCCTCATTCAGGCAGAGTGCAAAGAAAAGTTGCTCCATGACCTTCTCTTTGTCAGATCACTCCTAACTTCCCTAGGGTTCACCATCAACGAGAAGAATTAAAAACAAAACCCCACCAGGAAAATCATTTTCCTGGGAGCTGTACTACACACAGCATCCCAAATGGCCTTCCTATCCCCAGAAAAGCAGAGCTTGCTGCCTCTCTGCTTCACCCAGCTGGCTTCCAGAAGTCACCTCATTGCAAGGAAGTTCCTGCAAGCCCTGGGATACATGGCATCTTGCATCCTTCTAATCCCTCTCGCCAATCTTCACGTGAGAAAACTTCACTGGTATTTAAAGAACCCTTGGTGTCAGCACTCTCAGTCTGTAGAGACCACCCTCCCTCTGATCCCATGTATAAGGACCGAGTTTCTCTGGTGGGCAGAGGCCTGTGCCATGAACAAGGGTCTTCCCTTCATCCTCTGCCCTTCCAGCCAGACCATCATCACTGATGCCTCAGACATTGCTTGGGGCAATCACCTAGCAGGCAGGTGCACCCAAGACCTTTGGAATGCCCAGCAACTTCACTTGCACATCAGTCAGAAAGAAATTATGGCAGTGCAAAAGACTCTGACTTCCTTCAAATCCCATCTCAGGCCAGGGGTTTTCCTTATAAAAACAGACAACACCACAGTGATGTGGTATATTAACAAGCAGGGGGGCACCCAATCTTACCCCCTGTGCAGGTTAGCCATAAGCCTCTGGCTTAGAGCCACCTCCGTTAGGCTACACCTTGTTGCCCAGTACCTACCAGGGGTCAACAACTGGGGGACTTCAGAAGTGGATCTCATTGCCTGGCACCTCAACCACCAGCTGTAAAAGTTCTGTACCAGGGAGTATCACCTCCTAGCGTGGAAGGTGGATGCCTTGACCTTCACCTGGAACTCCCTCTTTGTGTGCGCGTACCCTCCTTTGCCCTTATTTCCAAGGTTCTGATTAAAATAAGAGAAGAGAGACCAAAGGCCATCCTCATTGCTCCAGATTGTCCCAGACAGCATTGGTACCCCCTATTAGGCAGCCTGACCTTACAGCCCTCAAAGCAGCTTCCCCTGATCTCAGACCTCTTGACCCAAGAGAGGGGGAAGGTACTGCACCCAGAATTACAGACTCTCAATCTTTCAGCATGGCTTATACACTAAAAGTTAACAAGGAGTCCCTGCTAAGCAAACCGGTCCTAGACATCATCACAGAGGCCAGAAGGCCCAGCATAAGAAAATCATACCCAGGAAAATGGAAAACGTTCTGCTCCTGGAAACAATCCAAAGGGGGCAGTACTTCCCAACCTTCCAGCTCTCTTATCCTGGATTACCTAGCAGAGTTGCTCAGTAGTGTGGCCTCTCTTTCTCCTCTATTAAAATTCATGCCTCTGCCATTTCTGCCCATTATGATTCAGACCCACCCCTCTTCTCTCATCTTTGGATTAAAGCAATTCCTCAGAGGGGCTTCTAATATCAGACCTCCCAGAAGGCCTCCCACGCCACCCTGGGATCTGCATTATGTGCCAGAAAAACTAACCTTACCTCCTTTCGAACCTGCCACTTGTACAGAAATTAAATACCTCTCATGGATGACTTCCTTCCTACTAGCTATCACCTCAGCCAGAAGGGTTTTGGAACTTCAGGCTCTCATGGCTGTCAAGCCCTTCATCATTTTCCATGCAGACATGGTCTCCCAGAGAACTAACCCTTCCTTTTATGCCCAAGGTTGTATCTGATGTGACTCTTAACCAGGTCATACACCTACCCACCTTCTTTCCCAACCCTCAAAACAAGGGGGAAAAGAATTCTACACTCACTAGACATGCACAGACAACTCAGATACTCTCTGGACCATACTAAGCCATTCAGAAAAACAGACCGACTACTTGTAAGCTTTGCCCCTTGGGGAGAGGGGGAAGCCCATTTCCAAACCATTTCCTAATGGATTTCACACCGTATCCATTTCTGCTACAGACTACATGGGAAACCCACCCCCAAATCTATCCATACCCATTCCATTAGGGGAACCTCCACTTCCACTGCCTTCCTCAGAGGAGTACCCATCAGAGACATCTTGGAAGCGGCCACCTGGACCTCTGTCCATACCTTTGCAAAGCATTACCACCTACCTCTCTTTTCTAAGTCTAGAGCTGGGTTTGCCTTTGCGATTCTGCAGGGCCTCCTGACCCATACCTAGGACTCAACCTATCCTTCCACCCCTGTCCTCAGGTTTGGGAATCCTCTCTCAGGTGATGACTGCAACAGTGAAATACGAAGAACATAGTACAGTTGTGTGCACTTACCATAAATGTAGATGTTCGAGATATTCACTGTTGCAATCTTGGTTTCCCTCCCTCCATCCCCCATTTAACATCTTCCCCTAAGGGGACATGAGCTTCCCAAGGTGACTTTTAGCCACCAGGACCACTTTTCCTTTTTCGCTTGTGCTTCTGACGGGTTAGGACAAGAAAAACTGATGTAATGATGTTGGCTGCCTTGCTTTGTAGCACTGATGACCTGACGTCAGACTACAGGTGACGACAGCCTACTGACTCTGGTATTTGGGTCAGCCAAGGGCTACCACAGCAGGGATAACCCACAGGTGATGACTGCAACAGTGAATACACTTGAACAACTACATTTATGGTAAGTGTACACAACTGTACTTCTTTTAAAACAGTCAAGGACTTCAGTGATGTAATTTGTCAGGATTTTAGGATTCATAACATCTGTGATGCTCATGATTCGTCTAGCTAGACTGAGAAAGCTTCATTGGCACCTACGGTCTTTATGGTCTCATTATCATCCCCTCTTGATGTTTCAAATTCCAGTTTTTGGTTTTGTTAAAAGGGAACTGCTTTGGTGGAGTATCAGTTTTATGTAAATCCAAGTCTTCCTTCCAGCTCCACTACAGTCCATAACAACAGATGCCTCAGACTTTGCTTGGGGGGCAGTGCCTTTGGGGATTAAAGTGCATGGTCTTTGGGGGAAAAACGACGGACCAAAACGCACAAACATTGGAGAGAAGTTGGTTAGTAATGAATGCACTAAAAACAGCTGTCTGTGGTCTCCTGATGTGATATGGTCCATAAACGTGGGGGTTCCAGAGCTTACCATTTTTGTAGATTATCCATGGCAGACAAGGATGTAACAATTCAGCACAGTTTCACTCTGCAAACTTCTTACATTGTATCTGAGCAATTAAAAAAAAAAAAAAGCTGAGCAGGACTTGGACAGACCCTAATGAATGAAAATGAAATCCGGGGGGGGGGGGGGGGGGTCTTAAAGTTTTTTTTAACACCTGTATTAAATTATCACTTAAGACATAAGCAAACATGCATTAACAGAAAAGAGAACAAGACATTTAACCTTTATCCATTTAAATACAATATATATCAGGTATGTTTTCTTTGCTGCTATCATTAGTCCCTCATTGCAAAAAGTGCTGAATTCCTGCCTTTCCCTTAAACTTCACTCCTCCTCCTGAACATTATTATGCAAATATTGTTCCTATCATTTGTTTATTTCTATGTAATTTGCTTCTTCCCTTTTGTAAAGATCCCTCTTCCCATTCTTCATTTCCTTTACAGTATTCCGTACCTCAAAAACAGTTGTAGACTTTGAATTTCCATTTTTTTAATAGTTGATTTTTTTGGCAGCCAACAAAATTAATAAGGCTTTGCTATGTCTAGGCAGTTCAGATCCTGTATCATGTATCCCAGCTAAAAAGAATAATTTGCTTACTTACAGCCATTTGTTCACTCAATGTTTCTGATCAAGTACTCTGCAGGGAATTTTTAAAATCTGCCAACTCATTACACTCCCAAAACATAAATTCCCAGTTACCTCTTTCTTTTCCATCACACCTTCAACATCTGTTGTCTACCGAGGAAACATTTTTTGAAGTCTGCTTGGAGTACCAGAAATACCTATGCAAACACATCAAGCAAAAAGCCTAAGTCTTTGGGCAAGGTTGCATACTTGGGAGCCATACATATGTCTTCCCATTGTTCTCTTGTAAATTGCTTTTCTGGTCCCGCTTCCCAGTCTTTTCATACCTCTTCTGATTGATTCTTATACTTATCATGCAATATTTTAAATGCCCTACTAATTATAGATTCATAGATTATTACTAGGCTAACTGCCCTCATGGACCATTTTTTAAGCCTAGCCAATTGCCCCCTGTGAGAATCAAACCCTGCAACTTGTGTTTCTAAGGTAAGCACCTTAACCATTATGCCACCCTTTTATCCCTTTTTAAAAGCAGCTTCTGTTCTAGATTCAACTAAAAACTGTACCAGAGCAGGTCTTTTACTTAAAATTCCCATAGCCCCTTCTCTTTGCCTGTACTCTGAGATTAAGCCCTGGTATGTAAGGCAGTCTCTACCCTTCAGTCCCTCATCCCACCCTATTACCCTTCCTGCATCAGTTATTTGCTCCCGATATCTTGGTTCCTTTGCCAGGGTTTTTCAGTAAATTCCATTCCCCTCTTGCTTATTTTCTGTACCCCTACTTGCAGTCATCCCTATTTACAAAATCTCCTTTCATTATTCTTTTATTGGCTTAGTTCTTAGAATACTTTGTTACTTTATGAACATAATATTCTGTACGGTTGTTATTCTCTTTAAGGGTCTGCATCCAAAGTAACACTGTCCATATTTTTTTGAACTCCCTCCCCGTCTTGCTTCATCATCATACCTTTCCACTTTGAATTGTAACCTTTTGCTTTGAGCCTTAACTGTCTAGTTCTAAAATATCCTTTCAAATCAGGTGAACTTAAACCACCTTGTTTTATTGGAAGGATGAGCCTATCCCACTTGACTCTCTAATTCCTTCAGTTCTTTATTAATTATTGCCCACAGTTTTTCCTTGGGTTGATAAAAGTATGCCTGACCTGTATAGAAGACTAAAGGGATTAAAAATATTTTATCTGCTTGTATCTTACTATCCATATCCATAAATAAGAGTTTCCAATATCTCAATTTTTTTATTATTGTTTAGTTTGTTCCCACACATTCTTAGCAGCCATAACAGAAGCCTTTTTAATCCATACTCCTAAATACTCATATCGCCATTCTTCTTCTTCTTCTTTCAGCTTTTCTTGGTTAGGGGTCGCCACAGTGGATCACCTGTCTATTGGCAGTGGAATGTTACGGTGTCGAGTTGCCAGCCCGGCGCCCAACCTTCCACAGAAGGCACATACACGCATGCACTCACACCTAGAGCCAAGTTAGAGTGTCCAATCCACCTACAGCATGTCTTTGGGATGTGGGAGGAAACCAGAGCACCCTGATGAAACCCACACGACCACAGGGAGGGCATGCAGACTCCGCACAGAAGGCACCCCAGCCGAGGATTGAACCGGAGAACCTCTTACTGTGAGGTGGCAACGCTAACCGCTGCACCACAGTGGTCGCCCAAATACTCATATCACCATAAATATGGGTATTAGTGAACCAATTCATGTGTGGGTACATAATGTATAGCTGTAGCCTTTGTTTTATCTTCATTACTTTTATATCCCGAAAAGAATTGAAACAGTCTCAAAATGTTCTACAATGCTGAGATGCCTATCGTATGCAAATAAAACCAACTTTTCATGATTACCACACCAGTTATATCCTTGTATTTCTGAGCCCCTCATTTTCTTTGCCAGTGGCTGTAAATATAAAGCAAATAACAAAGGGAAAAGAGGGACACCCTTTCCTGGTTCCTCTGTTCATACACAGCTTATAATATCTAAAATCTTAACAGGATATCTGGTTATTTTTCTTTTTATAGGTTGTCTAACTTTGGTGGCAACCATTTCAATGTTCTGTTGCCTAAGTTGTGCTAAAAGTTTTCGTGCTCTGAAGTTGTAATCAAAAAATAGTTGCTTAACTACAGTCTTCCTAAATTCATGCATATTGTCCATATACGTCCTTAGCACTCTTTAGCACTTTGCATTTGCACATTTTCTTCTGTGATATTCACCTTATTCTGCAGTGCTTTAACCGTTGATAGACCCCCCCCAAGTCATTTCTGTCACTTCTTAACATACCCCATTCTCTTTTATTTCAACCCGATTTTTAAACTCCATTTTTATTTTATCCAAGTTGATAACTAAAAGCTCTGAAAATGTTTATATTTTCCATAGTAACTCTCAAATTATTTTCTCTAGCCATTCATTAAATTTCTCTCTACTCAGCAGGTAGGATAAGTTCCATTGTCTTATTTTTACTTCATTATCTTGCATTTTATCTTGTTTTTTATTGGTGCATGATCTGAAATAGTTGAAATAGTTATAGGCTGAGTGTCAAAGCTTTTGATTTAACTGCGCGTTCCTGTGAAATATAATTTCTATCTAGTCTAGCCCAGTTATTTTACCTTTGGGAGTAATATATAAATTTTGTTAGAGTTTCTACTACTGAATTCACATATTCAATACCAAATATTTCTATAAATTTCTTCAGAAATCTACCCTCTTTTGTTATGTTCTCCTTGTAGGTCCCTTTGATATATTCTCACTATTGCTAATCAAATTGTAGTCTCCAACTCTAAATTATATTCCCTGCTGAAAGCTGAATATTTCTCCCAAAAATTTAAGCTCCATAAATAGTAGTTTTCAGTGGAATATAAATACATGTCATGTAATCCTCCTCTCTTGCCAGTAGCCCCTTACTACCACAAATCTACCATTCTTGTCTTTTTCCTACTCATCTTTCACTGTTGGAACTCCACTAGAATTAAAATGATTACAGCCCTTTCCTCTGCCCCTGATATTCTGCTGAATATCCATTCTGAAATCCTCTTTGTCAAAATCACATGCCCATTTTTTCCAAATGTGTCTCCAGCAGTGTTGCTATTTGTACTCTGCACTTCTTAATATAATTCAATACGCTTTCCTTTTTATCTGTACCTGTAAGTCCATTCACATTTAGAGATAATAGAGACAGCGTAGCCATCATGATGAAAGCTATTGTTTCCACCTGTTATACATGACATTTTTTTAATGTGTTTCCAGCATTTGTATTACATGCATATACTAATGTTTGGCAGGTTGATCTTTTGCACGGTTGTTCCAGCTCATCTTCATTTGAACCTGTGCCACACTTAAGACTTTTTGTTTTAATGAAAACCTTCAAACAAAAAAAATACAGAATACCCCCATTCCCTATTAACTTGGAACAAATATACATAACTGTGTACATCTTCAAAACAGGAAGATTAACCCTCCAAAAGGGAACAATTGCCTTAAATTGATGGCTACACCTACAGGAATTATCTAACCTAAAATTAAGATTACCTATGTTTTCACTTGCGCTGATTGCTGTCAGTTTTTTTCTTCTCTTCCTCTCCCAGATATGAAAAACAGCTTGTATGCTTTCAGAAAACATTAACTTTTAGCCCCATAAAAAGTGCACTGTCTGTCTTTAAATACAACTAAATTGTATTCTATTCTGTCAACTGCATTAAAGTATTAAGGCTGCTAGGGAGGTTGTTACCTGTTATTCACTTCCAATAATTTCAAACTTAATTTTTTTAGTGGCGTGTTTACCATTATACCTTTAAATTTTGCATTTCCCTCAGCAAAGAATACTCAGAATTCTCAAGATTAACTTCTTACAAAAACACCTGTTCTCAGCTTAAACCAAATGTAGTAATCTAGGTACTCACCCTTGAAAAATAGATAGAAAAATATCTTAATTCTACATATAATATAATCAGTGCACTTTCACACCCCATCCCAGCCCCAGCAGCCCAAGATCACAAAACATGATCATTAAACTTGCTCTTGTACAGCCTTTTTTCACTTTTTATGCTATAAAACCTATAATTCTTAAACCTAAAAAAGTAATTTACTTGTAATACTTCAACACACAAGTCATTGAAAAGACCCCCCCCCCCATTTAGAGTACCCCTGACTATACACTACACAGAGCTGTTTTACTGAATGTAGCATGCAGTTTACATCATGAAATGTTTTATCTAAATACTAATAAGAATATAAATTGTTTTACTTAAATTAATGATATAAAGTAGGGTACAGTCTACCCACATATTTAACAAAGTCAACGAAAGTGTACTGTTTTTCAGTAACTTTTTCTTGCAAAACCATATTTCATAAATGTGATAAAATGCTTTACAGTCTTCCATTTATTCACTAATTTCAGAGTTGCTGGTCTTCTTCATGCTCATCTGCATCTCCCAACACCAGACTTTAGTTCAAGTCCAAGGGTACTGCTCATTCTTCTAGTCAACTCTTTTTTTATCTCTCTCAAGCATTTTCCTTTGGAACACTGGAAAATATTTCACTGGCAGTCTTTCTATGAACCTTACTGTCAGAAGAATGAGATGTGGACTCTCATTCTGCTTGCTGACTCACTTTTTGTTGGCTAAACATTTTTATTTCCTCCTCACCCTGTTCTCTGTCAGAAAATAACTTTGATCCTCCTGGAAAAAAACACTTTGAAAGACGCCTGTATACAGCAACTAGAATCTCACAACTGCTCTTGACATTCCCTGATCGCTGGGATAAATTTGCTTCTCTTGTACCTGGTGTACACTGAATTGAATAATCATTTTCTACAAACACTCTGCTGTCTTCAATTTTTAACACTTTGCCCTTCTGAACAATTTTGTAAGGATCATATCTTTTTGTTGGCATGATTGCTTCTTTAGTAATGTAGGTCTTGGCTGCTTTCTCATGATCGGGTTTGGAGCATACACTCAGTGTGCCCTTTTCATTTGACAAATTTTGTTCTATAACACCAGTCCAGTTGCTTATTTCTGCTTTCATAAAATGAATACATTCTGTTCCTTCCAGTTTCTCTGGTACAGCAGAAGATCTTGTGTTTTCTCTGCACACACGTCTTTTATCTCTACTGTTGTTTTAAACCGTTCCTCTTGAGAAACCTCATCTTCAGCTAACTTTTTCTTCATGTCATCCTCAAATTTTTGCAGTTGTATCAGTTTACTTGAATGGCTAGTTAGTTTCTTATATTTTTTCCAGCCATTTGTTTGAATTGATATATTCCTTCAATGTTTCAATTATTTTAATTATCTCTGATTACATTTGATTTATTTTTCCCTCAGAATTACTGGAGGCCATCTCTTGAACCAAAGCTGAAGCTTGAACTGCTTTTTGCAGAACCGCTGCAGAATCCTTCCTAGACGGTGTTTTCTCCTCCTTTTCTGGTTGATTTTCGTTCAGATTTTCCAAATTTCTTCCTTGACATCAAGGCAGTACTTTTGCTAAGCAGTAAAAGACTTTTACCAGACAAAAACATTTTCAATGACTTTCCTTTTTATCAGTTTTTGTTTTCACACAGGGTAAGCTGAAGTTATGCTTTTGAGTTGTGTGCAGCCATCTTGGAAGTCTCTGGGATCTTACAGGCTTTGATCCATCTTTGGGGAACAGCTTAGATAGCTCTATTCACCTCTGTTCACAACAAACTGGAAAAATTCTGTTTCAAGAGTCCGGACTTATTGCAAGCAGGCATGGAAAAGAGATGCATTCTAATTTCCTTGGATGGGACTGTTCTTTACGCCTTTCTACCTGTTTTCATTGATATTCAGGGTCATTCTGAGGATTCAGAAGTGCTCTGTAAAGATCATTGTGACAACTCCCTTCTGGCCCAGGCAGCAACGTTTTCCCTTATTTTGGAAGTGGCCAAGGGCATTTACCATAAATTTCCTCACAGGCTGGACCTACTCACATAAGATGTATTTTTTGATACATTGCTTGGATGATAGAATTTTAATACCTTATAGGCACCTGTCTTCTAATAATATGCAGTAGGTATTAAATGAGACAAAACAAACTATAGAGAAATCGTTTATAAAAAAGAATTCTTGGTGGTGCCGCATTAAGAGCAGTTTAAAGGTGGCATTTCTCTGATTGTACAATATTTGTGTGAGTTATTCTCTGACATTTATTTCTCTGTCAAGGTTTATCTTTTGAGCATTTCAGCATGCTTGCCCATGAACTCCCTTCTTTCAATGCACTCTCATGTCAAGCTGTTTTGAAGTGGTTTCTTCACATCTGAACACCTAGAAAGCAGATGGCTTCTCTATAAGATCTTAACAATGTTTTGGAAAAGTCAACAGTTGCTCTGTTTGAACCAGCTCATCAGGTTAATTTCTGGTTCTTGACCTAGAAAACTGTATTGCTGATTGCTCCGACTTCTGCAATAAGCATATCTGAGTTGCATGGTGGGTCAACCTTCTCTTATCTTCCACAAAGATATGGTTTCCTTGAAAATGATGTCTAAAATGGCATCTGTGTTTACTTTGATCCAGTCTGTCCCTCTCCTAGGCTTCTTCCCAAAATCTGTTAAGGAGAAAGAATTCTTCATACTCTTGGATTTCACAGATAACTCAGATACTGTCTTGACAGAACTAAAACTTTCAGTTTAAGTGGTTGTTTCATAAAGTAAGTAATAAAATAGGGGCAACCAGTGTAATAGCAGAAGGTTTCCAAATGGTATCCCATGATATCTCCTTTTGTTCCAATCAAAACAAATCAACTCCATGTAAGGCAGGATACACTTTACTAGGACATTGGCTTCTTCAGTGGCTTTTTGGAATGGGGTAGACCTGAGAAGTATTCTAGAGGCAGTAACTTGGTCCTCTAGTTTGCAGTGCTTTGTAAAAGTATGCACAGACTATTTTTCCAGGTTTAGAGCAGGCATTGCTAGGACTACATCCTCATCCTCCTTCTAAGCTTTGGTATCCTACCCATATAACTTAGGCTACTATAGCAGTGATATAATGATAAACATAGTACAGCTTTGTATGTAAACTTGCCATAATAGCAGATATTCAAATAGTCGTTTTCATGTCTTTAAAGGCTGCCATTGGTTCTCCATTTAACTTGTCTGATAGGGTCCTAGATTAGTTGGCACAATCCCATCACTCATGGTAGGCATACCACTTGAAGGTGGAAAGGTAATGCATTGCTGCTGACCTGCAGTGCAAGTTGTCTTAGCAAAAGGGACTGTTTTTGAAAGAGTGATCAACTCAGCTGCTGCAACTATCCCTTCAGCAGCTGCTGCTGCTGTGGTCTGTGGCCATCTTGGCACATGGATCCACACACAAGTGTGCAAATAAAATCCCAGCATACCACGCAATTCTCTCTCTCTGATAGTGATAGGTTTCATGGCTTTGACGTAAGTAATGGGGGCCATAATGCCCACCACAGTCCACAAGAGTGTGGTAGAATAATGCAGTTGAGAACTCCACTTTCTCTGAAATAGTACAGTTCATTACATACAAGTACAAATAAGGTGAGTTCATAAAAGCAAAAAAGTGTTTAAAATTCTGAACAAGTACCTTTAGTGTAGTCTTACATTACTGGAAAATGGTCTCTGATAGTAGCTGTATTTGGATTTTTTCTAGCAGAAAAACTTCTAAGGTGGATCATCACTTCAGTTGGCTGTGTCCTAGATGTCCTGCTTCAGATACCAAGTATTCTTTACAAACAGCAAGTATTCTCTTCCTGGCTTGTCTCAGCTCTGTTAGTGTATTATATCCAAATGCTCATTCAACAAACCTGTTCTTGCTAATATAAGCACATATCTCTCTACTCCTAAACCAATTAGTATAGCTGAGCAAAAGATGGGACACATTTAAGGAAAACACTGTTTTTTTATAAGTTTAGGTCACAAATAGTATTTATACCACTACTTACATATTTTTGAATCAGATGTGTTTGATGTGCTTGGTGAGAATCACTGTGCTGTGCTAGTGTGTGTGTATTAGTATATATGTGTATGTGTGTGTGTATAGATGTATATGTATGTGTGTGTGTGCGTGCTATTGAAAGGTCGATTGTGTTCATAGGTGATTACTAGGCTAACGATCCCAAGGGGCAGTTTTAAGCCTAGCCATGCTTCCCAAAGTGAGAATTAAACCCTGTACCTTTTGTTTGTAAGGGAAAACTTTTGGCCATTATGTCAACCCCCAACTGGCTGACAAGGCAGTTGATCGACGTTTGCGGGAGATCCCTCAAGTCCAGAGGTTGGTAAATTTGCCTTTACCCCATGCTTGTGCACTCTTGGAGTTGGTATATATAGTTAGGGGATATGGGGTGCTTGACCCCTTGCAAAAATAATGTTTTTGTTTTTTCAGCGTTAGATTTTGCATGCACTGAGGCTCTTCCTAGGCATATGCATACTACTGTGTTAGTTACATTGTTTTCTACCTTTACGGTCAATATTTTTGCAGTTGATCTCTGGTATTTAAGAATTAAATGTAGTACACCAATATATATATATATATATATATATATATATATATATATATATATATACACACAGAGAGAGAGAGAGAGATTAAGATAAATAACTATGTACTTGTATGTATAATATGTAATCAAACTGACTAGCACATCCAAGTGCTTGTATGATCAGTGTATTTAAGTCATCATTTGTGGGACTGGATATCTGATGCCCATTTCACTCTATCTGTAGTCCTCTAAACAAGTGGAGAACTGTTCAGGCATTGATAAATCTCATGAGAAAGAGTTGTAGCAAAAGTTACAATTGCCATCCAACAATTTTGGAATGCAGAAATATTATATTGTATGGAGTCTTTCTCCACTCACCCAACTGTTAATGGGCAGGAAGTTGAAAAGTACATTACCTGCTTCATCTACCATGTTGATGCGTTTTAAGTCAATGCAAGGTAAAGGAAGTGCTAATGAGACTGCCAGACTTACAAGTTGGAGAGTGGATAAAAATGTAAAAAACATGGGAAATTCCACTACCTGAAGCTATAGCAGTTGTTAAAGCAGCCAGGTCAGGGCTGTGCTGTGCATGAGGAAGATGGAAAGCTGTGTGGAAGGAATTGCAGACATTTGTATAAGAAAAATATGTAAAAGTTGAAATTCTACATTACAATTTCATGAAAATACTGTGTGAGAACTATGCCAGTCAAGACCTGCAGAAAGAGCTATGAAGTTCCCATAACATGGTTAAAGTGATTGGTATAATGTAGGGTATGCTGCCGTATGTTTTATAGTAAAAAAAAAGGGATGTTAGATGTGAAGTCTGTATCTTTGGTAGCTAGCTTGCCAGCATTTAATGTTGCCATCCCTCAATTTTTTACTGACATCTATCAATGAATTTATGAGTAGACATGTTTTTATTGACCTGTGGTAATAAAAAAATTAAAAAGGCTATAGCCAGAAAGTTCCTACCTTTGTTCATAAATTAGTAAAAATCAGTGTTTCCCTAAACACTTTCCTGAATTTAATTCCCGTGTTAGTGTGCAGTTTATCAAGTTTGTGATCATACATTTGCACTTCCAGTTAGCTGACCAGCAAAAAAATGCCTTTCCTCTCCAATGTGTGAAATAATTCCAGCTGTAGCAGTGAGTTGCTTAAGTTCCAGGAAGATATCCCAAGCAGCAGTTATACCCTTTAAGAATCTACTGCAGCACATTTGGGAATACATACTATAGATACTAGAAATGTTCATTGCCATACCTCTCAACCTGGAAACATCAAAAATCTGGACAAGGCCCATGAAAAATAGGTACAAATCTGTACGCTGATTAACATCAAATTTGCATACATAATTATGTAACCCCGCCCACTCCAGTGGAATTGTGGGATACCAACTTTCAAATGCAAACTAAAGAACAGACAACCAAAATATGGCACCAGAGTCCTCCTGCAACCATTCCAATGTCCCATTACCTGTCTGTTTCACCCCATTTACCATAAACACTATTGTATGCATACTGCTTTACTTCTACAATGATTATTTGGATTTTATTTTTATATTTTATAGCATAATGCACAAACACTATTAGACATCTGCTAAACAAAGCAATACTGTCTCACAATGAAAACAGACTTGGCATTAAAACTCCTTTGCCATTGAAACCCACACAACATCCAAAGAAAGTGCATCTGGCCTGTGGTGGATAAAGATTACCTTTGGGCTGTTTTCAAATCATTGGCCCCTTACACACAAAACAAGAAACATGCGTGTGTTCTTTGATACACCTTCCTGACTTTATTAAATTATATTCCTTGTATAATACAGCACACTTGTTAGAGAGCATTTTAAATTTATTGTTTGAAAATTTTTCCAGTAGGCAATGAAACAAAATGATAAATAAAACAATAACTGGCAGGTGAAATCCTCACAACAAGCAGGAAACATGAAGGTTAATGTAAAATCTTTGTATTTAATGTAAAATAATAAAACAAGTAAACACTTTCGTTTAATGTAAACATCAGGCTATAGTATAGTATAAAACAGACATTTTAATAGTATACAAGTCATTCTAATTGGACAAAAGGAAATGACAAGGGAGAACAAGGAAATTATTTGTCTTCCCATAAACATAACAATTTTGTACATATTTGGGATGTAATATGGTGATTGAGGGGTTAATGTTTCCTTGTTTTATCCTTGTCGTTTCCTTTTGTCCGATTAGAATGAAGTGTATACTATTTAAATGTCTGTTTTACACTATACTGTTGTCTGAAGTTTACATTAGTTAAACGAAAGTGTTTACTTGTTTTATTATTTTACATTAAATACAAAGATTTTACATTAACCTTCATGTTTCCTGGTTGTTGTGAGGATTTCACCTGCCAGTTATTGTTTTATTCAATGAAATAAAATGCATGAACCAATAATGACAAATCTGCCCAATTCAGAACATTTCCATCATAAAAGTCTACTTCTACACCCACACACTATATATATATATATATATATAATCACACATTTTTTATTTCAGGTTTTTTTTTGGGGTGTGGGATACAAACATTTTGCAAAGTTGCTAGAATAAAATGTTACCATGATGCATTTCACTGCCAAGTCTTGAACCCAGGACCCTGTGCACTACAGTCAGAGCAACATTACCACTATGCCAAATCAGCAGTTTCCTGAAAGATAGGAAGACTGAAACTTAAATGGCTATCATTTAGTGAATTCAGTTCTCATTTCTCACCATAGCTCCCAACCTCTTAGCACAAAAAACCTGGACAAAGCCAATAATGGGGGAATACAGCCCCAAAATATGGACAAATTTCAAATACTGATCTTATAAACTTAAAAATTTGCTAGAATAAAAGGTTTTGTGTTACCATTTATTTTCTGAAGAATATGAAGTCTGAAATTCAAATGCATGTCATTATTTAGTGAATTCAATCCTTTAGTGATTTGCCACACAAATCCCGAAAACCACAGATTTTAAAAAATATGAGGCATAAATTCACAAGTGGTGGTGGCTAGGGACTTTAGATTCTTTTTACCTTGTACCCAAGGTACAAGGTTTGAGCCTGAGTACGTCTAGCCACCAGATGTATTAAAGTGGGTTATTTTCACTCACTCACTCACTCACTCACACACACCTCTTCTCGGTATAAATAAATGTTCCTACTTCATCATCCGCAGTTTAGGTTCATAGCTTAGTACTAGACTAACTGCCGTTGCGAGCCAATTGTAAGCCTAGCCAGTTATCCCTTGTGAGACTCAAACCCTGCACCTTGTTCTTGTAAGGCAAACACCTTAACCATTAGGCCACCCTCCCAACGAATGAGTCAGTTCGTTTCACCCTGGACTTCCCGCTCACAGCCAAATCGCAAAAAAGGAAGAACTTTTTCCATTTGAATAACACTATAAAGAGAACAATGCCAGATTTCATATAAAACTGTGTTTCCCACTCACGGAAATGCGCTCAAAGTGAGCCCAGCTGGAAATGAGTGCACTGACCTCAATTCCGACAGGCTGGTAGCCCCGACGGAGCTGACGTCATCACGCACGTGATGATGTCAGCTCAAAAACAGGAAAATTAATTAAAAATAAAAAAAACGCTGGGAAAAAGTTGGGAATGAAGTGGTGCCACTCGGGAATCGTGGCAACCCATTATTTGGACCCCAAAACTTGGTAAAAACAGAGTAATTTGGTACAGTTGGGGAGGTATGTTCATTGCCTTCGTTAAACAACCTAAAAACATCTGCTGTCATCCCTTTTCATAAACGTCAGTTATTCTTCCTAATGTGTGTGAAATATGAAACGAGACCAACCTATATTTTTATTTCTTTTGTCTGCCTCCCGTTTAGGTTCATAGGTTGGTACTAGGCTTTAGGCCCTAGGGCCTATACAAGCCTAGCCATAACAATTCCCTAGCTGTTTCTTCCCACACTATTTACTTCCCGGACCCCTGTCTAGCAGGGTGACTGACGTGATCCCCGGGGTGAATTTCCTTTCTCCCATCCAATTGTCAAGGTTCCTTTTGAAGAGGGCCAAAGAGGTGCTCTGCTTGACATGTATGGGCAGTCTGTTCCAGAGTCTGGGGAGTCTCTGGGTCAGGAACCTATCCTTCCAGCATGTTTTGTTTATTGTGATAAGGTTTAGATCCCTGTAGTGTATGGCTCTGAGGGATTGGGATTTATTTAAGTGTAGCATGTCCAACAGCTCTGGGTTTGACATGGCCTTGTATGTTGAGCAGAGATAGCCTCTGAGTAGACGATATGCGACAGAGTTTAGCTGGAGCTTTTTAAGGCGGTCAGCATAGGGCATCTGCTTTAGGCCTGTGATTCTTTTAGTGAGGTATTTCTGCGGCCTTTTCAGTTGTTGCAGGTGTCTTGAGAAGTACATACCAAATGGGGTGAGGTATTCTGTAATGGGTCTAATGAGGGATGAATACAGTGGAACATTGACCTCCTTTTTTCTGGATGAAAAGCCCTTAGTGATGAGGTGTGCCACATAGAAGGATTTCCTGACTGTTGTGGCGATGTGGTTATCGAAGGTGAGACCACTGTCCACCTGTGTCCCTAAGTCTCTTATCACACTTTTGGTGTAGTGTGCTGCCACCTATGTGGTAAATCACGGGTACATGTTTTTTCCCAAAGGGGTTAACTATACATTTCTTGGCATTGAGCTTGAGCCCATGGCTCTGGCACCAAGCATCTGTTTTGTAGAGTATCCACATCATTTGGAGATTCAATAATGGCTCCCAGTTTGCAGTCATCTGCGAACTTTGTTAGCCAGAGTCCCTTAGTATTGGCCTGTACTTCAGAGAAGTAGATGCCAAACAAGAGTGGTCCTAGGACTGAATCCTGAGGTACTCCACTTGTCTGGAGCTTGATTTGGAGTCAGCTACTTTTACAGTGGGGTTCTGTCAGTAAGCCAGTTGGCAACCCATCGAGTGACTTAGGGATTAATGCCCAGCTTAGTAAGTTTATCTATGATTCCAGAGTGGGAGATGGTGTCAAAGGTCTTGGTGAGGTCCAGATAGGCTGTGTGGGCCGCCTTACCCTCATCCACGACTCTGGAGACTGATTCAAAGAAGTCAGTCAGGTTCAGGAGACAAGATTTGGCCCTTCACTAACCCAAACTGGGTGGGGTCCAGTGTTTGAAGGTTGCCAATGTTTTTGTTTATAAGTTCCATGATAGTACATTCCATGGCCTTGCAGATCAGGCTCGTCAGACTGATGGGATGGTAGTTTCCGGGATCCAAGGTGGATCCCCCCTTGTGGAGTGGGATAACTGTAGCTGTGCACCACTCAGTTGGCACAAAGCCTGCGGTGAGGGAACTGGGATGACTGTTTCACCATGTTCACTTGTTTAGTAATCATTCCTGATTTTGGTGATTCATTTAGCGTTGTATACTTTTGAAATACCTGTGCACCTTTTTAAAATATTCCCAAATCCTGTGTAGTACTTGTGAAAATTAAACATTTTGTATTACAATTTTGCTGTTAGTTCCCTCTGCAAATGTACAATTCAGACTAAAAAAATAAAAAGTCATACACAGGCAGCACACAGGAAGTACAGGTCAGTGTTATTTTATTTAGTGCTTTCATCCCTCAAATATCTGAGACTTCATCAGAAGTTGTTTTATACCCTAAGTGTGATGAATTGTCTGATGTATTCCAAGTCAGAACACATTTTCTTATTTGCGTAGTAGTTTTCTAAAGATTTGCATTCTAGCTCTGTCTCATTGCCTTAAAAAATCAAAATAGCATGTTTTATTATTCGTTATCAGTATAGTCACAAGGTCTTGCTTATGATCAGGAATAACACTAACTTTTCAGAAAGTCAGATCCTGGCTGCAGCTAATGTAACAAAACTTAACAGAAGTAAAGTCTTCCTTCCAAAGGGGAAAAAAAACAATCCAGTTAAAGGTTTAAGCAGATCTTTATTCATTGATGGGTCTGTCCTGCTTGTAATTGTAATCACGTGTAATTTTTTTTCTTGTACTCCATGTAAGCTTCCTTACAAGTTCTCCACGTCATCTTACTTTACTTCATTTTTTATACAGTATTAAGTGAAGCTTATATTCTTATTCTTTACCATTCTTGTTTACTTTGTCTTCTGTGGGAGTGCAGATTTCCTAGATTCATAGGGTCATAGGTACTTACTAAGCTGTTGATCTTTGAGGATCTTAGGAATTCTAGCTTTACATTCCCATGCTTGTTTTTAGCCTTTATATTTTGCATGCCAGTAACCCAGAGATGTGCCGACCAAGGATATGCTGGGACATTTACATGTTTCCCCTAACGATAAGGGGCAGGAGTGCTAAAAAGGATTGAATTTGCAGTTATCCATTCATTCGTCCAAATTACATTTGATTAGTGTAAGAGGAGTACTTTGCTTTAAGTGGAATGAAAGTCTGCTCCATAGCAATGCATTCTTGATAATGCAAACCTGTCCCTTCATTGTGTTCTATTTATTTTGCAAAAGAGATTGAAATCCATTGAGCTAGTGTCTGATACCATTGGACATGTGAATGTGCAATAAGTCTGTCAAAAAAGGTCTGTTGAAGCTCTATATGCAAGGCAGAAGTTCCCTTTACTAGTCTGTATAATACTGGGAAGAGGGACAAGACTGAGACAGTCTACATAATTTTTACAGTTTAGGCTGTTGATTTTTTTTCATGAGAAAAAGTTGCGGTCATTCGTACAGTGGAACAATTACATCCCTGAATCTGGATGCATTACCTTTAGATGTATGTTGTGTAGTGAAAGAGGCCTTCCTTACAAGGAGGAGGTCTAGGAGATAAGTTTTTTGAGTATATTAATGTGATAGTCTCAAATGCTTGCTGGCGGATACAGTTACACACTTCTTGGCATTTAATTTTAGTCTATGGTTTTGATACCAGTTATTTATTTGGTACAGCCTTTGGAGGATCATTGTCCCCTGGGGAATTTAATAACACCAAATTTGGCATCATCTACAAACTTGGTCATTCAAAAACTCTTGGCATTAACTTTGACCTCCAAGAAGTAAATGCCAAAGAGGTGTGATCCAAGAACTGAACTCTGGGGTACACTGCTAGTGGCAGGTCTTTTGGAAGAGGTGCAGATGTCCACCCTGACATTATGGGTTCTAGTTGTGAGCCAGTTGGCCATCCAGTAAGATACATAAGGCTTGACAATTGCCTGGTAAAGTTTATATATAATACCAGTGTGTGGGATTGTGTCACATGCCTTTGCGAGGTTTAAATATGTGGTACAGATTGTTTTGCCATCATCCATTGCTTCACAGTCTTTTTCGAAGAAGTCAAGCAGGTTAAGTAGGGCAGTGGCTGAGCCACTTGAGCAGGACACTTTTACTCTTAAATATGGCTGTGGAATGGCAAGACTGAGATGGCAGGTCCTGATACACTTGCATGGTCATTGTGGTAGGGCAAACCGTTACAGAAATTAGTGAAGAAGCTTAAATTCTTGGCTCTGTAATAAGAGTGTCAGCAACATGAAACCCAAAACATAAAGTGACTGCCCCTTTGTTCAGTTCCAGATTGGAATGCAAGTTGTGAAACTGCTGTGCCTTTAAATATGCCTTACCAGGAGACAGAACAGGGATGCTGTCCATGAAGTCTGCAGGTGCTGGGTGGCAACTTTTCCTCTTTGGTTTTCCTCTTCTTTAAATGGTGCTCAAATATTGTGTTAAACTTTATTAACATGTTTACATTAGTGGATTTTTTCAGACTGTTCACAAATTTTGTAATGGTTGGCAACCCTTCAAGCTACAGGAAATGACATGTAATTGGATACTCTTCTCTTCTAAAGAGTTCATTCTGAATATAGACCTCATGGAGGTCGGACAACATCCTAGGCCTTTGTTTTGTTTACTCACCTTTTATGCAAATCTGTGATGTACATCCAAAGATACCGCAGTTTGTTAACTGGGATAACAGGCTAAGTCTATCTTTCTCTACTTTGCATTCTTTGTGTTAAAAAGCCTCTTAACCAGAGATGTGCATCTGAGATCATTCTTGAAAAGACGCATTTTCATCTAGAGGGATAATCTAGTTATCAGATGATAAACAGC
Source organism: Protopterus annectens (assembly GCF_019279795.1). Lineage (NCBI taxonomy): Eukaryota > Metazoa > Chordata > Ceratodontiformes > Protopteridae > Protopterus > Protopterus annectens. The sequence goes on from NC_056745.1 coordinate 1,558,848,268, forward strand.
AAAAGAATAGCAATGCCACCTATCTGGTATTTTTCCGGACTACCTAGAAATCAGAATGTTAGTCTGGTAGTTTAGAAAGCACTAGAGAAACTCTGGTATTCTGTTTAATGCTGGAGTTTGTAAAAACGCAGACTTGGATGAGCTTTTTAATTGAAAAGCCTCGCTAACATGATGCTGGGACTTCCAAAAAAAGGGAAAAACAAAATAAGGTACCCCCACCTCTTAATGCCATGTGTGGTGATGTCATAAATAGGTGGAAAGTAGGTGGGGTGGGCAAGAAAATGGGTAGCGAGAGGAGGGGTTGTGGGTAGTGCAAGGGGGTGATTTTTGGTCTGGTTTTCGCCATGTCGAAAGGTGGCAACCCTACAAAAGAAAACTATTGTTTAAACTATATTTCTTAGACTTGCTGTTTTTTAATCATTTAGAAAAAAGACAACATTTTTAATTGAGATGCAGTTCTCCGTGTTCTAGAGTGACCTTAAATATTTGGCTCTAGCTAAATGACTTGCTTTATCTTGAAGTATACAGATAGAAGCTGTGGGACTCGGACTTGGATCCGGTGAACGTAGCTTATTTTGCAATACATATTTAGTGAATAGTTTTCTTTACAGATAACTAATAATTAATCTGGGTTACTTTAGGTTGCCTTGAAACTATGCTGTTAACTGCTTGGAGATGAGTGTATGCTTCACTGGTGTTTGAAGCATCATTTTTTCTGGACAAGGCATCATTACTTCTGGATGGGGACACATATTTCTTATTGTCCGCGTTCAGTGCTCCATGTATAACTGACAGCGTATGAAGTGTTTATATGCTGTAGCCCGATTTCTGCTTCACTTTTATAGTCAATGAAGGGACAGAGAAAGAGCAGCCTTTTATTGCTGTGGTAAGCAGCTGTTTGTGTACTACTTTGTTTCAGTTCTGCACATAGCTGAGCATATATTAATGCTTCTCATCAAGTCTGTCAGCTAATTTAATGTCATAGACTAGAGTTGTGATTTAGATTATCTGAATTTCTTCTCTGCTTTAGGATTCCCTGTGTTTGCCTGGAAAGGAGAATCAGAAGATGACTTCTGGTGGTGCATTGACCGTTGTGTAAATGTAGAGGGATGGCAACCTAACATGGTTAGTTATACAAAAACAAATGCATTGCTGCTTACAATCTATTGTTCAAGTAGTGTTTCCCATAAGGTAGGATGAGTAAAATGAATGAACAAGAGGATGGATTTGTTTTAGATGAAGAACTGCACTGTACATATCAAAACTAGTGTGTTTGCAGTTAATTTTAGTTTCTTGTAGCTGAGTGAACATATATGCATTTACATTGTAATTTAATTTTCTTTTCTTTAGATCTTGGATGATGGAGGTGACCTCACTCATTGGATTTACAAAAAATACCCTAATATGTTTAAGAAAATAAAGGGTATTGTTGAAGAAAGTGTCACCGGAGTGCATAGGTATGCCAGCAGTAAATATGAAATCTTCTTAGCATGCACTGCTGCGTCTCACGTATTGTGCCTTTTCTTTAGTTGCCAACTTTCCCCTAACCTTTGCTTAATGTATTGAGTGATGTACTGCTACATCTTAATTGCAAAAATGTATGATTGACGAAGTAGAGGACCTGATTTATGACAATACCTTAAGTAATTTAGCTTATCTAGAGACAAGTGGAGGCAAGATACAAAATGTGCCAGTGCTTCGGAATACAGGGCTAAAGTGCTACAGAGTTCTATTAGCCTCTCTGTGTGTGATCTGCACTGGCATCCTGTACAATGCAGAATGAGCTTCCAGATCCATCTAATGACCTGTAGATCTCTGTATTGTTGGATCTTGGTGTATCAGGAGCTAGTATTCCAAATTATCTACACTCTTTTCTTAATAATGAATTACTGGAGGGTTGTTTTGAAATCTGTGGTTGTAAGGTCTTTCTTGTAGGTGTGTTTCCTCTATTTAAATCTGTTTTCCTTCAGTTGACCCAGTACCGAGTATTATTCTTTCCCTGGAGGATTTTTGCTGCTGCACCAGCTAACCATAATTCTCCCCATCTGCCACACCCATTTGTTCTCCCATCCTGACTGTTTCCCAGTGAGGATAAAGAGAGCTGACCAAGAAGGAGGCCATCAGATGTTGGTATCCTGACAGTGAAAGTACATTTGGTATGGCTCTAATCCCTCTCTTCCTGGTGGGGGGAGTGGGGGTAGGTAAGTAGCCCACAATCAATGCTAGCAGCCTATGTAGTTGTTTCTGCCCTTGCTGTCATTCTGGTAGTGAAGACATATTTGTTACGGCTCTAATCCTTCCCCCTGGGTTGGGATGGGAGGATGAGCAGCCCACATCACCACCAGATCCACTGTGCCCTCTCCATGCAATTGCACACTTCATGTATTCTCAGTGAGGGCTGCCATATTTATGGCTTGGTGTCTGAATGCTCACCCTGAGCCATCCTCTGTTTCACAGTCCCTCCTCCAAAGGATTGTGGCATTGAAACAGTCGTGGTTCAGACACTTCTCTCCTCCAAGGGTAGTCACCCCTGTCTTCCCTACACCAGCTCCAACAGATGCCCCAAGCTGCTAGTTGAAGTCTGGTCACCTGGGCCATAATCAGTCTTTTATCTATTCCTGCCAACAGAGCTGTCTGTGAGTTCTCACTTCTGAGTGCCCTCCCAGCAGCTAATTCTTAATCTCACTTATCCTTGCCTGAGATGTGTGTGACCTTACAGGAGCAACTTGTGCCTTAATAAGGATGCATGCCATTCTCCTGATCTACAGCCCTTTCTCATTACTCATCGTTTAGATCTGTTCCTTGTGTCATTCTCTGCCTTGTTTTTCTTGTGTTCTGCAGTCTTCAGCATTCCCTTGGATAGTTTCATGAACCGCCTATTGTGTCTGACTTAGATGGTGCCTATTTCAGTGATAGCCTGGAATGTGACACTAGATAGAAGTTAGTAAGGAGTAAACTAAATGATCTTGTGGTTTCACATTCACCCTAGCCTGCATTATTAAAGTCTACAGCATACAGTGCAGCATCAGAACCATTACCTGTGGTCTCCTTTCCCCTGGATATTGTTGGTATCTTGCATTTTCTGTTCTGATATCAAAACGTTTAATTGGAGAGGTACTTCTGGCAAGGGGGTGCTGTCTTCCAACTCTTACTGAAGCATAGGACTTGACTGCATACTTGCATGAAACAAGTCTTTGAGTCCTCTGGCTAGTTTTCTCCCTCTCACAAGTTGATGATAGCTTGCTGGTGAGACTGAAGCAGGCCTTTGGTGGTTCTCACTTGCCTGCTAAGACTGCCCAGTCCTGCACTGGCATTAGACATTTACTATCTTTGACTGCTGATGGGAGTTGGCCTGAAAAAGGTGAGAACTCCCTTCATAGATGTGGACTGACACCATCCCAGGGCCAGATACAGAACTCTACAGCATCAGAGATGTTTTTGCTCTTGCACGCAGACCTTGTCTCTCACCCCCGTTCATCCTCTTTGCATGCTTGACATTGGGATGGGCCAGCCTTTTTCTTTGCGGGGGGGGGGGGTCTTCTTTCCCCCTGCTTGTTATTGTTTTCTTCATGGACTATGAGATCTGAAACTCTATCTTGTGTCTGTTGTGGGCTCAAGTAGCAAAGTCTCCATCTTTGATTACTTCTTTTCTGGGTGATCTGCAGTTTGAGGAGACCTTCCTTCTTTGAGTTGACCATCTCGTGAGTGTTTTCTTTCCAGGACAGACCTTTTGCAATGGGAAGGGGAGTCTTAGGCTTTTACATGCCTTTATGCTGAACAGTCAAGATTCTAATGCCTTTGGCCAGGGAGAGTTCAGACTTGAGGACTTCTACTTCTAAGATGACAACCTGCCATTATAGACTTCTTCTGCAAACATAGTCATCTTAAGTCATACTCCATATCAGGAATAAACTGATGCTCCTTTAGTCTCCCATTGGTTGATTTGTCTTTCCTTTTAGCAGGTACTCTAGAGCCTTAGGCAGGAGAATCCACTTCTTTGCCTTATTCGGGACTTTGGTCTAAATGATTTTATATGTCCCAGTTTCTGTGCACATTAGTGTGGTAGGACTTGGTCAGCACTTCTAGTGTACATAACCCAGTGTACGTGTAGTCCAAACTTGGACAGTTTTCAGCTGTCATGTTCCACTTTGCTGTTCTACAGTGTACAGTGCTGCAAATGTGGTTGTATTGGACATCTGCTTGTTTAGATGTGAATGGCTGTATCCTTCCTGTATGGATGATGAGCTATAATAGAATTCCCTGGATGTCTTCTTCCTATGGAGTTTGGCTGTGAGAAGCTCTTGCTTGTGCAGGCTGGCATGGCTGTATCCTTCCGCTTCATCTGATGAGCCATGCCAGATAGTTCTAGTTGTTTCTTTTGTAGAGGATCTTCTGTTCTAAGATGCTGTCTTAAGATTTGTTATGGCTTCTCTTATCAAGAGGCAAACACAGTTCCTAAATGCTTTTTTCCATGCATGGGTCCCCTCAAATTATCTATGATGTGATGCCAGTTATTCTCACTAGGGGTGTACATATAATTATCAACCCTGGGATGGGTAAGAGCATTGTAATGCCAAACGGAATAGATTAATTCAAGCACCAGAAGGGAAACTGACTGATCTTAAAATTTTCTGCAGAGGTGGCTAGCTTTAATGCTTAAAGTTGAACCTGTAATTCTGCTTCTGTGAAGGACCCATATTTACCATTTCCTTTTCAGTGTACTGCTTTGAGCTGTTTGAATATCCAGACTTGACTTTTCTCAACCTTCTTTGAAGTGGAGTTGTAAGCTCAGAGTTTATCCCCCTTATCCACCATGTTTTCAGTTATTTCCCAGGATGGGTTTTTAATGGTCCATTCTTGGCACCTCTGACCTTCTTTTGATTTTGCTGTTGAAGTGGCTTGCTTTTTTTTTTTCTCTCCATGTTTTCTATCCTGGAGAATCTAACACTAATGACAGATGGGCATTAGAGATGGATTTAATGGGCAACATCCTTCATTTGCAATATTTGCCCTTGGCTAGGCCTCTCATGGCTGATGCAAGAAAATGTCAGAGGTCTTACTGGCACATTTGTAGCTTCTTTAGTAGCTCAACATATTTTAGCTTCCAATTTTCCTGGTTTCCTTAGGAATTAAATTATATTTCATTTGTCCTGGGTCAGTTGCGTCTTTTTGACCACTGCAGTACTGTATAGTTTAGTTGCTGTCTTAACTGTAACCTTCCTTGGATTGAAAATTAATTGCAAAGGGCTGTTTCATGTTTATACACAACTGCAGTGAAACAGTGTCTTCTTACATTAGTACCTTCATTTAACTGATAATAGTCTGTGAGTAGAACAATGAATTGCAAATCTTTGCGGTTATCAGAGAAATTTGAAGAGGAAGATGAGATTGTGATTTCTGTGCGACACAAATTCATTCTGTTCCCTGTTACCATTCTCAAGGAAAATTCTTCCGTCCTTTGGTTCTCCACACAGATATTTGCTTCATGGAAACTTTAAATTTCTTAAGAGAATTTTGCCATTGCCCTGAAGGTTGTCTCTCGCAAAGCCAGTCTCCTAATGTAAATTGCATGTTCCTTTATGATATAGTTCTGTATAATTTCCATTTTAGAGATATTTTAAAGGTATGGTTGATGGAGGGAGGGGATTATCAGTGACTGAATATGCTAGTGATATTGGGGTAAGAAAGTATTCTCTTGGCTGTAATATATTCAATCTTTACAGTAGAACAAGGTGAGAAAGGCTGGAAGTAAACAAGTAAAAACTAATACAGCACTATGGTGTTGGTCTGTTGGGGTTGTGCATGTGTATTTGTATTATGTAAAGAATTAAAAGATAACTTCCTCTCTCTTTATATCATTAGATGCCTGGATTTATGTTTTTAGTTCAAGCTGTTGGCAATTTAAGTAAAAACATTTAAAAAAAAATGATAAAATGATTTAAAACAAATTCTTTCTCGTAGAGTAACTAGCTGTATTTGTTTCTACTAGCATCTGCATATCGGATAAAGACAAGTAACCTGTAGGTGTGGGCAGTTAATTATGTAAAGTCTGGATAGTGTATTCTGCGTGATCTTTTCTGTGGCTCTGTTAGCTACAAGGCAGTTAACTTTTAAAAGGGCTATTGGCAAGCATTTGAGTGGAAAAGTAATAACATTTGAAACTGAGAAGTGAACAGTTGTACAATTGCCTCTCCAGCAGCCTTAGTATTTTATTGCATTAAAATGTAAAGGTGTAAAATTTAGTTTAGTTACGTTAAGTTAGCATGCTTTTTTAGGCTAAAAGTAAATGTTTACTGCAAGCATGCAAGCTGTTTTGATAATCTGTGAAGGGAACAGAGATAAGAGCATATAGCAGTCTGAATAAGTTTTGAACACACACAACATGCACATTAGCATGGTTAACCTTAGCTAAGATTGGTAATACCTGTGGGTGCAGCTATCAGTCTGGGGCAACTGCTCCTATTTAAGGAGTAGATTTACTTTTTGGGAAGTGTGTAGGTGTTTGCTTATTTGCTGTTAGCTGAACTGGATGGAAGCTTTTTTGCTTTTTGATTGTTTTTATTCAAGTGAAAGCTCTGGGAAAATGTGACACAGGCTGAAATAGAGATGAAAAGAAGCAACTATATGGGCTTATAGGTTTATACTAGGTTAACAACCACCAGGATCCTTACAAGCCTAGCTGTGCAACCCAACCCAGTTTTGTCCCAGAGTTCCTTGGACACCTATATGGTGGGGTATATTAGTAAAGAGGTAGCTAAGGGTTATGGGGGAGTATGTTAGTTGTGGACTACATCCACCCAAGTGGAAGATGTTATCAAAAAATACTGGCATATTTTAAAGTTTAATGATGACACTAGAACATTTCTTCTGAACCACCCTACTTTTGTTAGAAGGAGGGACACCAACCTCAAAGAACTCTTTGAAAGGAAACAGGGTGTTAGGTTACTGATGAAGTAAGATGGGGGACTCACAAATGTGGAGCCTGCCAACAATGTGGATATATTTTGGATAAGGGTGACTTATATATTCCATCTAGGGGTTTTAAGTTGAAAGCATCAAAATATTACAATTGCAGTACGAAAGGGGTGGTGTATATTGGGATTTGTGAAAATTGCCAGAGTTTTTATATCGGTAAGACTGAGAGACCACTTAGGAGAAGGATTTATGAGCATTTATATGAGGTTTCTAGAGGGAAGGAATCGAATGCTTTTTTATAGACATTCTTTAACATATAAGGGCACAAGAATAAAGTTTTTTGTGCTAGAACAAGTGTTAGTTGATCCCCGTGGAGGGAGCTGGGAGTCCAGGTTGGAATACAGAGAACTGTTTTGACAGTTGAAGTTAGACGTGGGTAGACCCCCTGGTCTCAATGACCATATTAGTATTAACAGTGTTTTAAAACTCAGGACTGCTAAATTGTAAGATGTATATTTATATTTATTCACTAAACATTTGGTGGTTATTACTATTGTATTTATTGATGTTCTTCGTATTTCACTGTTGCAGTCATTACAATTGAGTTATCTGCCTGCAGGTAGCCCTCAGCCAGCCTGAATATCAAGGTCTTGAGTCCTGTGTCGGATGCTGTCTCTTCTTCCATGATGTCAGGTAGTCAGGGGTATAAAGCATGCAGCCGACACCATTACATCAGTCTTTCTTGCCGCGCGGTGCCCGAAGCAGAAGCAGTTCGCAAGTGCCTGTCTGCCAACTCCTGAAATTTTCGTTTTCGAGTTTCAGAACTGAAGCCTTCAAAAAGCTAAGTACCCTGTTTGGGATCCTTTTTCTTGCTCTAAACCGATGTCAGTAAAAGTTAACAATTATATTACCTGTGGAAAGCAAATACCCCATAAAGATTTTCATTCGTACTGCATTCCTTGCCTTGGCCCAGGTCACGATGTCCCTCGCTGTCGGTATTCGTCGTCTGTCCATTTTTGCAGCAAACTATTTCGGTACTCTGTTTAATTATCCAGAAATGGCTTCAGTAAGCCATCCAACTACTGACATTCCGAAAAAATGTACGGATAAAGACAGAGACAGAGCGCATAGTTCCAAAGCTGCCGATGACGCTTCCGTTAAGCTTGTCGCCAGTTTGCCGGTACTCAGTGAGGTGCTTTCGCAGCCCCTGATACCTGCTACTTCAGATTCGCAGGCCTCTACTGAGACCCATTCAGAGTCCGGTATGCCGTGAGATACTTCTTCGACTATGGAACCTGCGGATGTCTCTAACTTGGATGGGTCCGGAGCCACTGTGCAGGCACCGGCTTCTGAAGGTGTATTCAGGCCTATGGACTTGCATTTCAAACTGACGCCATCTTCTTTTTCAAGACCTAAAACTCTACCCACGCCTAGAAACAAATGACGTCCAAACTGCATGGTCAGGTCCATATGCTTAAAAAACAAATGATAATGGCTGAAGACCTTATTACTTTAATTAGGGGAAGCCAGCCTTCTCCCTCTAAGAGACCTAGAATTAATTTTCCTTCTGTTTCTTCTGATTACCAGGATTTGCCCTTATCTACCTATGAGGATTTTGATGCAGAGGACTCCATTCCCTCTGCTTCCCCTCCAGAAGATTTTTCTTTTGGTGAAACCTTGCACACTCTTTGGGAGCATTTCTGCTGGGAAAGCCAGGATTACTCTGACTCCAAAAAGAGGCTTAGGGAATTCTTACTCCTACCTCAACACAGGCCTTTAGCTATCCCTCCTGTCCTAGACATTGTAGATGATGCCTTCTTGGAATCTAGCCTGGCCCCAGACACTTTACCTCCATCTCCCAGGAAACCTGACAGGTATTACAAAGTACCGGACTCTCACAAATTCCTTTTCAAAACTGACCATTTCCCAGGGACCTAAAGACATTAAGGCTACTACTGCCAAAAACCATACCCCCTCTGATAGAGGTTCCAGGGCCTTGGACAGATGGGGTAAGAAGGTATACACTTGCTACTTTGGCCATTAGAGCCTTAAACTGCCAGTTTCATATGTTAAAGTATCAGCAACATATTATGGGTCTACTTAAACAGAAAATGATGATGATTCCTGACTCCGCTGAAAATAAAGAATTACAGGAATTAATGCATTCTGCTGATCAAGTTGGTAAACATACTTTGCAATGTGATTTTGACTCTTTAGAAGCATCTTGCAGGGCTGCTGTCACTGGGTCTGTTCTTAGAAGGCAAGCTTGGCTTAGAGCAAATTTTGCCAGATCATGTTAAAGCTAAATTATTGGATGTTCCCTTAAACCAAGATCACTTGTTTGGCAACAAAGCAGAAGAAGTCCTTAAAAAGATGGAGGAAAAAGCTAAATCTATGCAAACTGTTAAAGATTTCCTTCAAGTACAGCCTCCCAGATTCAGTAGGCATTGGCCTTCTAAGAATTGGACCTTACTTGTCTCTTCCAGGCCTTCTCAGTCCAAACCCAGGAACAGCAGACCACCTAGGCTACAGTCTCAATGTACTCATAGGCCTAAGCAGTGGGGGGCATCCACTTCCCCCCCTATGGAAAACTGTCACAATGACTTCACCTTAATCCTTCCCAGCCCTGCTCAACTGCATGCTCCCTTAGAGGGAAAGATCGCACTGCATGCAAAAAACTGGGAACTCATTACCCAGGACAAATGGGTTTTAAATATAGTTTCCCAAGGATACAGATTCCACTTCCACACCTTACCAACCCCAAATGGTTGGCCAGACCTACCCCCAAATCAGTGGGTCAGAGGCTCGACAGCAGGTTCTCTCTCTTCTAAGTATCAGGGCTATTCAACCTTTCCCAGCAGAATAAAGGGGACAAGGTTTTTACTCAAGACTATTCCTGGTACCCAGAAAAGACAGCTCCTGGCATCTATCCTGGACCTCTCTATTATAAACACCTTTTTGGTAATCCCAAAATTCAAAATGCTAACACTTCATCAGCTGCTTCCTATGCTAGGCAAAGATGCCTGGTTGGCAACCTTAGACTTAAAGGAAGCTTACCTGCACATTCCAATAAGGGAACCTTGCAGGAAATACCTACGTTTCAGAGCAGGCTACATGCACAATCAGTTCTCTGCATTTCCCTTTGGCTTAATTACTGCGCCCAGGGTATTCACAAAGTGCCTAGCTCCAGTCATTGCATTTTTTAAGCAAAGAAATATTCAAATATATCCATACCTGGATGATTGTCTAATTCAGGCAGAAAGCCAGGACATGCTACTAAATCATCTGGCATTCGTAAAGAAACTGCTAACTTCACTGGGATACACCATAAACGAAAAGAAATCTCATCTAGTACCCTGCCAACAAGTTGTATTTTTGGGAGCAAGCTTAAACACAACTTCCCAGATGGCTTACCTCACGCCAGAGAAACAAGTTTATTTGACAGCCTACTTCAAACTACTGGCCACAAACACCCAGCTATCTGCAAGGACAATCCTGCAAACCCTGGGGTTCATGGCCTCTTGCATTATACTTATTCCATATGCAAGACTGCGTATGAGGAAACTACAGTGGTGTCTAAAAAGCCTATGGTGTCAACATTCACAAGACCTGGAATCAATGATTCCTATCATTCCTTGTATAAAGACAGAGTTCCTTTGGTAGGCAGAGGCCTGCTACCACAACAAGGGACTACCATTCATTTTACGCCCTGCCGCCCAAACCCTAACAGACGCATCAGACTATGCATGGGGGGGGCTTACTTGGCAGGGA
>NC_056745.1:1558863953-1558933953 GCF_019279795.1 Protopterus annectens
GTCATCATTTATTTGGGGGGGGGGTTACGAGGGACAGACCTAAAAATTTGAATTAAAATCAGGGACATCCCTGATATTCGGGGACAGTTGAGAGGTATGCACTCTAATCTGTAAAAATGCCGTAAATTAATAGCTTTAACTTCAGATAAATAGCAAACATAGCATGCATAACTGATATAAAAGGTAAGATAATTACATATTGTAATTGTAGTTTAAATGTACTTCCCCTTGCCGCAAAATGTAGTCCAAACGCTTTATTTTTAAGCTTCCAATCTTCCAGCAGCCCTAAGACTAAGATGGCTGACTGCTTGTGGAATGTAAAACACTGTGGTGAAGGGAGGGGGCAGAGTTAATTACCACAGGCTGTAGTTACAACTCACACCTGGCCACAGCTGACTTTTTGTTTTCAGTTTGAAAAGTGACTATAACACAGCATTAGAGGAACAATGTTGCTTTTCTGCTTAAGACCTCAGAGAAGTAACGATGGATAATGTAAAACCCAAATCAGAGTATACCTGTAGCTACAAATTCAGAAGAGAGCTGGTAAAATGCAATAAAATGAGAGCCCAGGTAGAACACCTAGGTTAAACATATAAAAAGCACTGCAGACTGTAAAAATGCCTTAAATTAATAGCTTTAAGTTCAGACAGAGCAAACCCAGCACACACACTGATTTAAAATGTAAGATAAGTGCAGTATTGTAACCGTATTTCAAATCTGCTTCCCTGAATGCAGAATATAGTCAGAATGGTTTGTTTTTCGCACTTCCAGTCTTCCAGCAGTCCCAAGACTCCGCCTGCCAGCCATTAGTGTGTATGTAAGATGCATGAGTGAAACATATTCAGAAAGAACTGTCATACAGTATGTGTGGGTCGTAGCTTTTTAACAGCATGACTGCTTTATCAATATTAACATGGAATGTAAAAATGGTCTTACAGGTATAGACAAAAAGCAAAGAGTTTTGAATTATATGAAGAAGTGTAGGATACAGTTGGTGATGTAGGAGATGCATTTGGATAAAATTGAGCAATTGAATGTTAAAAAAAAAAATCATGGATATTAAATGGAATATCAGAGACAAAGGAAGAGAGAGGTAATAATACTGAGTAAGAGTGGGGTCCCAGAACCATTGAAGAGGAAGAAAGGGTCAGCAACAATAGATTTGTAGTAGCAAAGGGATTTATTGATAAGGGAGGAGGATTGTGTGGGCATCTGTTTATATTCCACATACAACTATGAAACATGAGAGAAATTTAGAAGAAATAGGCTTTCCGCAGGGAATGTTATTTTTGAGTGGGTACTGGAACTTAATTTGCTGTAGTGAGGATATATTAGTGGGACCTAGAGGGGAAAATATAGCAAGATAAATCTATAATATATGTTATGACAGATGCAAATGTAGTAGCAAGAGCTTGGAATTTGCATATTCCACAAGATAAAATAACTCTGCTATATTGGTTAACAGATTTATTTCACTGGAGTCTCTGTATTTATCAGATCATGCACTGATAAAAATAGACATGCAGGGTGATGTTGTAAAATAGATGTAGGGTTCTTCCCTATTTGTTCAAAATGGAATTTTAAAAAAGTGGGTATGCTTTCAAAGTCATTGGAGAAGGTAGATATTTCTTCAGATGGAGTAGCTAGTGAGTGTGATAGTGTGAACATGTATGTTAAAATGGTGGTAGAAATAAGAGACAGAGGTATGGGAAAGTAGTAAGAATTATTTAGAGGGAATGACAAAGGTTAAATTATTGCAGAAGAAGAGGACCCTTGTAGAACAAGAAGAGAAGCAAATATAGAATGTTAAAGGAAAAATAAAGGGATTATTTGGACAATATGCATGAATTTAGAAGAGTGGTGGTTAAACAACTGTTTCTGATAACCCTAGACAATAAAAGCTTTCAGCACAAGGACTGGGCAACACAAAGTAGAAAGAGTGGTAGACAGACTTGGGGAGCCTGTTGCAATGACAACAACTACAGGTTCTATAGCAGTATTACAGATATTTTTGGAACATTTATGAAAATCTGAATAATGCAGACTTATAGAGAACCCAAGAAAAGGCATAAATGGAAATATTTATGGAAGACTTAATTATGCTGAGGATACAAGAAGATGAGGCGTAACAATTAAAAGCTAAAATAGAAAGACATGAAATAAAAACAGTGATGTATAATTAATCAGAAGAGAAGTCTCCAGGAGCAGACTGTATTCCTGTGGAAATGTGGCATTTAAGAGGAAGAGCGTTCCAAAGACCTGGAAGGGTTTGTTATCAAGATTTTTTTAAAAGAAGTACTGGCATCTTGGAAGAGCAGTGGTGGCAGTAATACCGAAAGAAAGTAACATCCCTTCAGATCTAGCTTCATATGCACCCATTTCAAATTTAAATCATTGTTATAAAGTAGTTAATGACTATCTTAGCTAAGATAATTGAAGCTGTGTTGTTAGAATTGATAGATATGGATCAGGGAGACAGACACTTGATAACATTAGTAGGACAGTTATCTCGAGGGAATCATACTGTAAGAAAACACTGCTACAGTTGGTGAGTCTTGATGCAGAGAAAGCAGTCAGGGTCAGGTGAGTTATTGCGAGTAGGACAATGGAAGCATTTGTATTTCCTGCTACAATAGTAGGATTACTAAGAAGGAGATATGATGGGTCAGTGGCAATAATTAAGGTAGGAGAGTTCCTGTCTGGCAGGCTCTGTGTTTGAACACAGGAACCAGGTACAGATGTCCTCCTTCCCTCCCTACCTCCCCTTTATGCATTATATTTACAGCCATTAGCAAATAAAATAAGGGATTCATAAGTTTAAGACAATAACTTTGATAATAAAGAAAAATAGCATTATTCACAGATATTATTTTGTAATTGATAGATCCAGAAAAGGACATTTTCTTAACCTGGAACATTTTGATAATATATCTTTTTTTTTTTTGTTATAAAAAATGAAGGTAAACAAAAGCTATATAAGTATATTGTGTACCCATGCAAACGCATTGATTATGCAGTATCCATACTTATGAGGTATGATAAGGTGAAGTGTTTAGGTATATGTATGAAAAATGATTTTGCTATAGCAGCAAAGAATGTGTAGGAAGAGAGTAAACAGAAGATGAGATAAAACTGAGAAGAAAAAAACTCATCATTATGGATATGGGTTGTAAGATGCAAGCAGTGATTTTTTTAATCTCTTCAGTTTTATATACAGATGTATTTTTATTAGCTGAAGGAGAAGGAGTTGTTGAAAGAGTTGGAGTTTATTTGCGACACGGAAGTGGGCAAGAGTTGAGTGAAAGTAGTTGATTCGCTCCATAGAAAAAGTTAGCTTAAAGTTAAGAGGATACTTTAAAGCTATGCAGTTAAGGCTAACATGTGTAACTCAGAGAATATTGTAACTCAAAGAATAAATGGATAATGAAGGAACTGGGTGGGGAGAGTTGAGACAGAGAGACTAGGATTTTTGATTGTTAAAGGGAGTAGTAAAGAGTATTATCATCATCCACCCCCCCCTTTCCCATTTTCTATATGAGGTTTGGGTGTCATTCGTCTTCCACCTTCTTCATACCTGTTGCAGATCTCCTCTCCCACAATCCATCCATCTCTTTGCTGGATACCCTGCTTATCTTTTACCTTCTTCCTGTCTGTTCCGAAATCAACTTTTTCTTTCTTGCACATGTGCCCAAACCACTGTAACCTATTCTCTTTGACCTTTTCTGCAACTAGAACAACTTTGGCTTCTTCTCTGATGTTCTAATTTCTTCATCTATCCAACAGTGTGCATTATACTGCCATCTCACGCACTTCATCTCTAGTTGCTTTTCAACTGACTCACTGCAAACAGTGGATTGGGTGTGCTGCATCCTAATCTGAATCTGAACTACTCATCTTCCATCTTGCATTTTACTGTTCAGTGAATTTATATATCTTTAAAGAACTCCAGCGCTTTCATGCATTGTGATAGGAGTGTGGTCCCTCTATACTGCTCACTTTCATACATGCTTTTGTTCTTGTACACTGGCATTAAAATGTTTATTCTGCACTCATCTGGGATATGCCTTTCTCTTAGTACTGCTATGAGTATCCCTTGGTGCTATTTTCTCCCCTAACTCACCCAACTTTTTGATCATATCTGCCATGACTTCATCTGAGCCTGCTGCTTTCCTTGCCTTCATTTTACTTCATTCTGTTCCTACTTCCTTAGGGTAGGCTTTTCTTTCATTGTTTGCTATGTTTGGGACAGTGCAACTTTTGTGGGGTTTTCTTCATTCAGAAGTTGATGGAAGTATTCCTTCCATCTGAATTTGACTTCTTGTGCACTGGAGAGCAGATTGTTGCTAGCATCCCTTATGAATGGTGTCTGATGACTGTCTTCTTTATCTTTCTGTCTTTGCTGTGCAACCTGATAGTTGTTGTGCCATCTGCTGAGTCACGTTCCAGAAGCTAGTAGAGTGCCTGTGATTCTTTGCTTTACCTATAGTACTGATCAGTAACCCCTCTCTGTCTCAACGCCTTCAGCAATTATCAATAACCAAGCTCAGTATACCAGTTCTCCTCAGATGTTGCATATGTGTATGAATCTGCTTAAATTTTTGTAATACTATGGCTTGTGTATTTATGTGTATGCATGAAAACAGGTTTTATTTTAGTCACTTATAGCCTTCGTATAAGCTGTTTAATCTGTTGTCATACTTTAATTTTGTTTTGGTAGTATATTCCTTGGCATTCTTTTTGATAAAGCAGAGCTTTACTTTTGAGCTACTCAGGTAGCTTAATTGTCATTTTTTTAATTGTTAAATGGAGCTTTTCTCCCTAGGCCTCTGCTGAAAAAGGGGTTACATTGTAGACCCACACTTATGGTAAACAAATGTCAATCAAATAAATACCACATTGAGTCTATTCTGAAAAGAGGCTACTAACCTACTTGGTCAACAATGTGTAAATAAATAAAAATAAAGCCATCTGGAATAAAATTAAATGCCTGGCCTTTCAGCCTTCTAACTAGGTGCAACTTCCCCTGTAAAGAAAAGGTGGAATTCTCTTCCCTTAGGTTCTACTGATTCAGAGATTGATGAGTAAAAGTTAGTGTGTCCAAATTATGTCCTGTCCATGTGGTTACAGCAAAGATGATGACAGTGTTGTATCGTCAGGATCCTTTTCAGAGACTGTCTTCTTCAGAGGGATGCTCAGTCCGATTAAAGAAAAGTGTACTTCAAAGAAGGTCTCAGAATCTCAGAATGGGGATGAAGACTCTTTACATGAATTTGTGACTTATATGGAGTCTACTACTTGTTTTTTGAGGTTCACTTATGAGTATTCTGTTTTTAGTGTGAACTTTCTGGATGTTACTATCACGAAGGGTATTAATAATCAGATTGCTACTTCTTTATACCGGAAGTCATGCTGGAAAAATGGCATTTTGCACTTTGACAGCATGCACCCCCGCCACATCTTCCGTAATGTAATAAAAGGCCAGATGAGTAGAATATCTAGACTATGCAGTTCCCAGGGTGATATGTTGAGGCTAGTGAATTTTCAAAAAAACTGCTTTATGAACAGAGGTTATCCATCAGATTTGGTAAATGATTTAACAGCAGTAGCATTAGAAACTCCTGTTCATAGGAGTAAAGGTAACTATAAATATAATTTTGAAAGGAATAAGGTCCAGTTACCATTTAGTTTAAAATATACAAATGATGTGGACCACATTATACAGATTATAAAGAACAATTGGAAGATTCTGTTACTTGATCCGGTTGTATCGCAGATAGTGGGAAACAAACCAACATTTAGGTTTAATAACAGCCTAAATTTGAAGAGGCTATTATGTAAAGAAAAAATGGATTCTAGAGAGTTAGACATTAGAGCAAGTTACAAAAAGGGTACATATCCTTGTAAGAAGTGTTGTGTATGTAAACATCTATCTACAGTTCAGGTTTTTGATGTCCCGGGCTTAAATACTGTTTTTAGTCCGATGTTCTATGCTACATGTGACACCAGGAACATCATTTACCTAGCTACTTGTGATTCGTGTACAGCATACTACGTGGGCATGACCAAACGAAGACTTAAAGATCGTGTCTACAACCACGTGTATGATATTAGAAAGGGCAACCTCACTAATGTTCTAGCTAAACATTGTCAAATATTTCCTCAACATGTTTTTAAATTTAGGGTAATTCAAATAGTGAATGAAAATAAGAGAGAAAAAGACCCTACTGGTACTCTTGAGCTATGTGAACTAAGATGGATTTTGAATTTAAGAGCTCATATAGAACCGGGTCTTAATTCCATGATTAGTATTAGACCGGCTCTCTTAGGATCCATTTAGACCATGAATCCATTGGCCCCATATATTGGATGTTTATTTATATTAAATATTTTTATTTTATTATATGATATAGGTTATATATATTAATATTATTATTAATAAGTAATATGTGTTATTGGGATTAAATTGATTTGATTATATTGATATTTACTTTGATCAAGTATATTTGTAGTATTTGATGATATGAAAAATGGAATATTTAATTTTTATTTTTATTTCATTTTATGCGTATTTTTATACTATCATTATTTATATTTATTCGTTAATATCTATAATTATGTGCTGGACCTTTGCACCTATGTTGTTGTATGCATAGAGATAACATCAAATGCATAAGATATGGCCTCTTTTGTTTGGCTAAGTGATATATTAGCGTGCCATAACTACTAGGCTAATATATATATTGGTGGGCTTTGCGGGTTAAGCTCTTATGGCTTGAATATATTATTTATGGTTGCTATGAATTGTTAATAAAGCTGATAGCTTATTTATGAATGGTAAAAAGTTTTTAAAATCTTTTACTAATGGGCTGAGAAGTAATAATTGTTTGAGGTCTTCTTTTTTCTTTTTGGTTGCTATGTTGCGTTTTTTTAAACTACGTGATTTATTTTACTTTTCTTGCATATATGAGAGAATTTTTATGACATGAAATGCCATTTCTCTTTTAAATATTCAAATGTGTATTAATTGGAACCCTGATGGGATAATTGATGATGTTTTTTTATATATAAATGCTGACTTTTGATTGTTTAATTGTAACCTGATGAAGCGCACCGGGATGGTGCGTGAAAGCGCTTGTTCTTTCAATTAAATTGTGGATTCTATATCGTGGTGGTTCCTTGCAGTTTTTCCTTTTCAAGGTCTCAGAATCATGTAACAGTACTTAAACCTCCTAGGCATTGAAAAGCTCAACTTGATAGCAATTATGCAGTTTTCCAGGCCTTAGGACTTGCATCCCAGGAGCCAGGGGTGGAGAAAAAAATTGTGTTTTAAATGAAGAATACAGATGATTGACAAAGCATTTAACAGTGTAAGGTAATACAAATGTATGCAAACAAGATTTGAGAAGTCTTGTGTAACCATCTTGCAACCAAGAGCAGTGATTTATTTTAATTATTCTTTGTCGACAAGGCTAGTCCCATTAGGCTAGTAACATTTTTCAGGGGAAGCCTGAGGTGTTTTTTATACAACTAGGGGAAATTTGGCCAGGGCATTGAGGAACTTCCCCAACTCTTTTGAAGAGAAGTAGTAAGAGAGGAAATAAAACGCTTGCTAGAACTGCTAGGTGGCACTGGAGTGCTTCTACTGCAGTTCTGGTAATTCCATGAAGTTGGAAATTGTAGCAAAGATGGAGAGAGGAGGTGAAATTGTCCTGAAGGAGGGGGAAAAGGAGAGGAAATTACTGTTACAGAGCTAGAAAATGGAAGACTGGAGAGAAGAAGCTAGGCAGAGTGACATGGTGGAGAGGGTATTACAGGAAAAGAGACTGGAAACAAATAACTGCTGGTGAAGGGAAAACAATGGATACATTCTCGGCTGGTGGAGTAGCCAGTTTTCAAGGTTTAACCCTGCAGCCGTGACTTTTATTACAAGAAAGAAGTTGTACAGATGTAGCAGGTAAAGGAAGAAGGAACTGAGAGGGGACAAACGATTGCAGTTTCTCAACATCAACAGAGAAGATGAAGTAAGAATAAAAAGTAAAAGTGACAGCAGTCTGAATGGGTATGACACTGTAGATGGTATCATTTTCCATTAGGGTTTAACATTAAAGGCATAAGAGCATTAATTCATTTGAGAGATGAATTTTTATTTTTTGGAGAGTAGCATTTGAAAGCTTTAAATTGCTGGAAAAATTATGACTCTGACTGAAAAAAGAAATGCAGCTGCACCATGGAAGGACTATTTTAGAGTTTGGGACTACAACTTGTTGTTGTGTCTTTCGGCTTTTCCCAGTTAGGGGTCGCCACAGCGGAACTCCGGTCCGCTAATGATTGGTAGTTGATTTTTACATGCCGAGTTACCAGCCCTGATACACAACCTTCAACGAAGGTACGCCCATTCATGCACGTCTCCACGTAGAAGACTGTCTAGCTGAGAATCGAACCGGACAGCGTCTTACTGTGAGGCGACAATTCTACCGCAGCACCACCACCGTGGTAGTTTGGGACTACAACTAAAAAAGAAAATAAATATGCACTTTAGGACTTCAGATACAGATGAGCATTAGTTGAAACTTTTTTTTACTATGTAGAAAACTACATGGAATTAAAAAATGTGGTAAAAGAAATGTATTGACTTTAGATTGGGAAGTGTGGGTAACAATGGATGTTAAGGATGGGGAAACTTCAGCATATTTCAAATATAATAATTGTGATTTATAAGAGAGGGGTCAACTCAAAACATGTTATTTTTGTGGGGATGTGAGACCATTGCAGGGGAAAAAGGACATATAGCAAAAAACTGGGAGCCTTTTTGTAGAAAATGCAAAGAATTTGGACATTTGTGGTTTGACTTCCCCATATTAGAAAAGGAAGGAGTAGATGAAGAGGAAAACCCCAAAAGAAAGGCAAACACTGCATCTTATGATGCATTGCAGTCTCAGGAATCCATCTACCTGGTGTGAGAATAGAATCCACAGCTTTCTGCACCCAAGTGGAGTGTTCTGCCTGTTGCACCACTGACTCTGCTAATGTAAATTTAAATGTATGCTGTTGATTAGAGGTTGTAGTTCAAGTTTTCGGTTTATATTTGCTTTTAGGTTTGATGTGCAATTAGGAAATGCTTTTTAAGAAAAAAATAAGTAAATATTGCAGTATACATGTTAATGCTGCTATATTGATCCAACTTGAAGGACCAGACTGCACTGATGTCTGTTCGCATGTAAATCTTTGTGTTTGGCTTATTAACAACAACAAAGGCGACTCATCTCTTAGATATGGTATGTATGTGACTAATTCTGGACTTTTCAGAATAATGTATATATGTATGTGTGTATGTATGTGTGTGCGTGTGTGTGTGTATGTATATAATAAACATATATATATATATATATATATATATATATATATAAATATATGTATGTATGTGTATATATATATATATATATATATATATATATATATATATATATATATATATATATATATATATAGTGTACATACATTCATTTTTTAATGCACATCATAGATTTGACCACATGTTAATTTTTAATTTTATAGCAGTTTCCACCATACAAGTTTAAGATGTTACACATTTGCCCAGAAATGTCTGTATTTTCATGTGGAGACGTTATGCTTACAGCTTTTGTTTGTAATTCTTCTGCCTTTTGGTCATTTTCGCTACAGACACTTGTATAAATGTTGCATCTCTTACTGACCATTCTGTATGTGGCTGTCCATTTATCTACTTTAAATTATAAGACATTCTATTAATTAAAATACTATTCAGTTTAAATGAGTTATAAGAATACTGATTCTAGTTTCAAAAACACATGTAGATGTGGATGTAAAATGGCTAAGCAGTCAAGATACACTGACTGTTCTTTATGGTCTTTCACTTGAAATGTTTCCTGTAATTGGTTCCAGTTTCCAGTTATTTTATTTCTTTATATTTAGTTATTGCACAGTTTTCTGCATGAATAGTATTGTTACTAGAATCTCTGTCATATGTATTACCTTCCAGCATTAGGGGTATGTCCTTTAACTTTTGATAAAGGCCCATTTTCTTGGGTTATGCATTTGACTGTAGTAGTTTTTTTCTTTTAGTAATTATTTTCTGTTCTTTCTTCATTTCAGTTTTACATTTTCTGTGTATACAATACCATTGTTATTTGCTTATTGGACTCGAGTACTTTTAATTTTGCCCCACCCCGTATTTGTTCTTCAGTTATTTGTTTTACGTTTTGTTGACCAGGTTGGCTCTACTAGGCTGTGCCATTTTGTAATGGGACCTGGGGGAAAAAACAGAATAGCATGAAATAAACAAGAGTTCAGCATTTATACAGTAGTAGTTAACAGTATATATTATGCATCAAAGTGAAGTAGAAACAGAAATGTAAAAACACAAGTAATGGTTGCACAAGCCTGTGGCAGGGAAAAGAAGGCTACAGCTATAAAAAAAATGAATTTTGTGGTAATGAGGGAACAGTTAACTGAAGGAATTTTGATTAGAGTGAAAAGAATCCTGGTTAGGTGAAGATTATCTAAGTAGGGCTTTTTGTGTGCCACAACCATCCTTTCCCACATTGAATGGCATTTTTTTTTAGAGAATGCATACCAGTGCAGGATAGAAAAGGGAGCCATTTGTCTACCTGTGTCAGACCATACAAGTCTTAATGGGCTTGTGGAAGACCGGAAAAAGCTGCTGCTTTTGAAAATTCGGCACATACAAGGCAGGATATGTTGCAATTTACTGAACAGTGATTCTTTCTTGGAGGTGCGCTGTTATGTTAAACATACTTATTTTCAGTTCTAAGTTAATACTGTGGAAGACTCCTTCAAACCTCAGCTGATATTGTGAATGCTCTCGCAACTGTAATGTTCTAATGTTTTTCCTGTATATTTAACTGTCTTATGGGGACTGCCAGACAATATGATAATGGCAGTAACAAGTGATTTAAACCTTTGTAGTTAAATCATTCAAAACAGTAATTTTAAATCATATAAACTAAGAATATGAGTACAGACTGTTATATTAATGAAATAATGTACCTATTTCTGCATCTTTTCCTTCTTTCAGGTTATACCAGTTATCAAAAGCAGGAAAGCTGTGTGTCCCAGCCATGAATGTAAATGATTCGGTCACTAAACAGAAGTTTGACAATCTGTATTGTTGTAGAGAGTCCATTCTTGATGGGTAAGTGAACATGAACAAATAAATGCATACAGCAAAGGGGATTATTTAGATAATATGAATAGTGACATTTCATCTGTCAGATTCTTGTAATAGTCTTGTTAACATGTAAGGACAGTTTGATCTGTACTGCTCCACTTCTTAGTGCAGGAAATCTGTGCATAGCCTAAAATAATGGGGGGACAGATTTTAAATATTGCTCTTATAAACCTGAAAAGCTGCTAGAATAACATAATTTGGATTAGCACACATTTTCAAAAGGATATGAAGTCTGTAACTCAAATTTATATCATTGTTTAGTGACTTCAGTCCAAGATATTTGCCAGAAAAACACACATATTATGAGGAACAGACAAAAATATAAGAGGCAAAAATCTGGACAGTTGAGATAATCTACCCCTCTTCCTATTTATTTCTCCTGCCTGTTAGATAACCAACAGCATGTATCCTTTCCAGTACTAAAATTTCTTCTTAGTTGCCCTAGATTTAACATTGTCCATCTGATTGCACTTCCTTGCTGCCGTTTGGCCAACTTTTAATTTCTTGAAAAATGTAAATTTTGTAATTTGTTGAAGTGCTTGCAATTTCAATCAGCCCCGTTGGAGTACAGAGTAAAACCTTGACTACTGCCCAGGTGACTCGAGTTCAGTTAATAGCTGGGCGTGTCTGTTGGAGCTTGCCTTATAGTGTATGGGCTTGCCTATCCTGGAGGCAGGAGGCAGACTTGAGCCAACCAATTCCACAGTCTCTTGGGGAGAAGGGAAGTGATGCAAAGAAAGCCTACAGGTGGGCATGCAGCCAAGAAGCCATAGCTGTGGTAAACCACAGTGCATGCGTAGAGACATGCACTTTTATGAACAAAGGACATTGTGATGCAGGTCATTTGTCCCCTGCTTGGTGGATAGGTTAAGTCCTTTGTTGCATGCCCTTAATGATGGGATACTAGCAAGGACCAAAGCATCAACGTGGCTGCTTTGAATGATGGTTCCACAGGGCAGCTCATATCCTTTGTGCTGGTAATATTCAGGGGAGGGAACCGGTGGATTCAGGCCCAGTTGAGGGATGCATGATGTAATCAGGCAAGGGGGCAAACACCACCTAGTAGAAATTAAAAGAAAATGTTCTTGCAATTTCTTTTTTGCCTTTTATTCTGTTTAAAAATATTACTTTATTGTCTAATTTGCTCTGAACTGCGTACATTTTGAGCAATTGTTGTTTTTTTTTTTTTTGCATGTGATATTGCCAGAGATTGCATTTCCAGTTGCTATATTATTTCATAAAGGGGTTACCTAAACTGACTATACTGATATATACGCTGTGTAGTGGTGATGCCTTTTTGTGTGGTGTATTACCTTCAAAATCTCATTTTTTTGTGGTGCTTTTTCTTCTAAATCTCATTTTTTGTTGCTTTTTCACATAATTTGCATAGTTCTAATTTATCAAATAAGGCTTTTGCCAGATTTTTTTTTCATTTTGATGATTCTCCATTCAATGAATAATGAGTAATTCAATTTCTTTATATGTATGTGTAAGTATTTAGTGACCAATTGTTGTTGTGTCTTTCGGCTTTTCCCAGTTAGGGGTCACCACATCGGAACTCCGGTCCGCTCATGATTGGCAGTAGATTTTTACTTGCCGAGTTGCCAGTCCTGACGCAGAACCTTCAATGAAGGTACGCCCATTCACGCATGTCTCCACGCAGAAGACGCTCTAGCTGAGAATCGAACCGGACAACGTCTTACTGTGAGGCGACAACGTTACCGCAGCACCACCACTGCAGTTATTTAGTGACCAATAGTCTAGTATAAAATCTGTCAACAGGTTGACAATGGGATTCTATTGTATATTGCTCAATTACATGTGTATCTTTTTTTCACAGTACTTTCATTATGGTTTTATCATACTTTCTCTTCTCGCACATTGGTAAACGTTCAACAAGACACCTCAGTATGGGTAATGCACAGGATAATCAAACTTTTAGTGCTTTCATCTCACTAATATTAATTTTTATTCTGAAGAAGTCTCTTAAGCAAGCAAGCATTTTAAAACTTCCCACTTAATCACATGCCACAATTTATCCAGTCAGAACTCAGTACTGATAAGAGTGAAGAAAACCTATAAAAATAACAATAGATTCACTCACCCAAAAATAACGTTATACCATTATAAAACTGGCAAATCAAAACTATTCCAATGGTAGTTCCTGGATTAAATGGGACGATCTCTATTAATTGTATTTTAAAATTATAAAGTCATTGGGGTTATTTTGAGAGTATGACAATAAATAATGTTGTGTTTTTTAACAGTATAAGGGTTTTTTTTGTGTATCTGTTATTTTTATTTTATTGCTTGCTTGTTTAATGTATTTTATTCTGAAAAAGTCTCATATTAGATGAAAGTGTTTGATATATTTGGATTAACCAGTGTGTTACCCACACTGTGGTATCTTGTTGGCGGTTGTAGTTTCTTCTTGTGTATCTTGCTGAGTTTGGAACACGTTAAACTTTACTTGCAAATGTGTTTGCAGTTCTTACCTATGTACTAGGCTAGTTACCCTCGTGGGCCATTTTAAGCCTATTTTCCTCAATGATGAGAGTTGAACCCTGTATCTTGTATGGAGGTAAACACTTTAATCATTATGCCAAACCCCATCCCAGTATGGTGCCTTCAGAGAGAAGATAGATTTTCTTATCTTCTCATATTTGGGATCCAGGAAATAGTAAAAATGCTAGTAATTCAAGTTTAAAATAGGGAATTCAGTCTCCTGATGGTCTGTGAATGTGTCTGCATGTCTATAGGGAAATAAAACAAGAAGGCAAACCTAAATGTACCTAAAGTAGTGTCAGTGCTCGACAGCTACATGCCCGGAGTTTTTAAGTGAACTTCCTCCAGGATTACAAAAAAAGTAGGAATGGATTTGCTTTCTAAGCATTACAAAATATGCAATAAGGTAACAAAGATGAATGGAACTTAGAATGATTGCATCAAATACTAATAACAGAGAATTGAACTAGACAAGACTCACTAAACACGTTGAGTTACAAGAGGTGCAAAAGAGTGAAGCATGAGGAGGAAAGAACGAGTGAATATGGGGCTAGGCAAGAAGAGCTAACACAATTACCCACAACACATACAGTTAGAAGAGAAAGTATGATGTTTGCTGAGAGACCTGAAAAGAATAAAGTTGTAAGCTGTATAGAATTCACCAATGAACAGCTCAGTAAGCAGACTGTTATCCCTACACAGGACATTCAGATGTAGTGGTCTCATTGTATGTTTATATCTCTTAGAACAGTGAGAAGGGGGAGACCCAAACCAGTGTTAAACAGCAAACTTGTCAACAGTAGGAAACAATCCTGTCAAAATTGTGACTAAAGGGTAGAACACCAAGGCTGAGGACAATAGGGTAACCATGGACAAATATAATTCTACGAATACACACACACAAAAATGAATTCATCTTAGTAAAGAGACTGTGTAGGAAAAAGGGAGCTTAAAATTAAGCTTCTTTATTTTGCAAAGTTTAAGGTAGTTTTTTAAATGTAGCCAATACATATTTGGACAGAGAACCAATGTCAGAGGATATGAGGAACCTTCAAAGACGAGTCAAACCAGTCTGTGACAGCACCATGTTATGGCTGTGCAGCTTGAGAATTCTGCAATTAATAAAATATTTGCAGAGAGTACTGTTAAAGCAGCCTCCTATGTGTAAAAAGAAGCTAGAAGAAAGATGAAAAGGAAGAGTAGGTTCTGCCACAGAAAATGGAAGACATTGAAGTCAGCAACTACCTGCTCTGCATAACATGGACTTGTGAAGATGAACTGTAGCTTGGAAGTCAGCAGTTTGGCGAGCTCACTCAAAATGCATCTCACACACACAGTGCCAATTACTGTCACTTTGACATGCATACATTTCTCTGGTGCTTTATTTGAAAGACTTTCTGCACTGTATTTCATGCAGTTTTTGTTTTTTTTTTTGTTTTTTTATTAATGTAATATACACAGGTTACTCATTTGCTTAAAATGTGCTTAATACCTTAAGATTTTATTTTAAAAATGTGGCTGCTTGGTCCCTACATTTAGATACATACACAGTCCCTTTTGCATTGCAGGTGTCTTCAGTTCCCCTGATACTGACTCTCTTGTTAATGCTTGGCCCATGTTTAGGAAGCCATCAGTGCCTCAAAAAACACTTGCAGTAGAATACAAAAGACAGTTTTACCTTTAATTTAAACATCAGTTATTCATTGATTTAACCAACCTGCCCAGAAATTGGACTATACGAAGCCTTTGGAGTGGATCATTTCATTAGCTTCAGACGAAGGCTCATGCAATCTCTAAAGGTTTTTTTTTTTAAATTGTCATTAAATCATCACGTCACAACTGCAATACAAGATCTGAAGTAGTTAACTTCATTTATCTGCAACCTGTGGGTATTCAGCTCCATATCGGATCCGAGCCGGAAACATTTTATCAAGCATCTGCTCCGAGCTCCTCCCCTTACCCATAATCCCTCACATCTCCTACCTTCCCTCAGATCTCGTTTGCTGCTTCATGCATACGCATCGTGGTCTTTATAGCTCCAAGTTGGGTACAGTAAGTGGATTCTTAAGTTAGTGTGTGAGAGTAGTTGTTTGTGATGACCCTTCCTCCCCTTTGTAAGTAGTTAGAAAGTTTGTGTTTTTTTTTTTTTTAAATAGAGTAGGCCTAGCCAACCCCTGAGTATGTGTGTGTCTAGTTTAGCGTTTGGCTCAGTGGAGTGTGTTATGGCTGACCAGCCTAAACCAGTGTTCAAGAAATGCACAGTGTGGCCACAAGCTTTCACCGGCTGATGGCCACACTCTGTGTGTTATTTGCCTTGGCGTTCCCCATCTTAGTTTGCCATGTGTTGTGTGTGCAGGGTTCAATCCCAGAGCCCTTAGCCCTTAAAGAGAGGAAGGCGAAACTGGTAGCCAAGGGCCTGCTACCAGTTTCTGCCTTAGAGACGACGGCCTCAACATCGGCTCTTGTAGCTGACCACCCCCCCCCCCCCCTCAGGCTGGGACTCAACCTCCCACTAAGCCTGCTGAGGTGGGGACAAAAGCTACAGATAAGGACAAAAAAAAAAGAGAGAGAGAAAAGGGTAGAGAGGCACCGCAAGCGATCTCCTGAGTGGGAGCCTTTTCCCAGTCCACATGTGAAAGTTGTTAGGACCACTTCTCCTTGGCTCCATTCCCCCCGAGGTTCTCCCCGGAGCTGACGGAGCCCTTGGATTGGAGGCCTTTTTCAAGGTCATCTCACAGGGTCAGATCCGAGTTGGTCGCCTCCTCGGGGTCGACTCAGAGATCGGAGCTTGACGTGGACAGGATGATGCGGAGATTCATTTGGACCAAAATCCAAATGGGAGTCTTGCCAGGCCCCTCTCCGGCCGGAGAGGGGACCTCTATGCCCTTCTTCCATCCTATCTCTCCTTCCCCGATCCGACCATCGGTCTCGGGGTTTATGGATCTGAGAATCCTCGGAGCTGGGGTTTCGGCGCCGATGGTTCCTCCAACTTCGACACCGGCTATTACCTTGAGTTCCTCGGATCAGACTTGGGATCCGAGCAACTCTCGGGGCCGAGAGCAGGGAGCCGGATCCGAGAAACCGGAGATGTCTTCGGCTCTGACTTTGTCAGATCGGAGCTGTTCCTTCGGAACCTTGGCCTCGGCCCCAATCCTCATGACGGAGCCGGGGAGAACTTCTTCCTTGTTGGTTGCCAAGGAGGTGCACTCTCCTTCGGCCTTCGACGTGGTGGAGAGGGTTCTCCTCTCCCAGGGATTGAGACCCCCAGCCCATTGCCTTGGACTCCGCCCAAGCTGCCTTGGATTTGGTCACGACTCCCATCAGCTTGTCCCAGGGACAGACAATGCCAGAGGACCCTCAGGTGGTTCCCATCGTGGAACTCCCCACGACTTACGAGCCCTCTTCAGAGAGTCCCACTGAGGAGGCCCCACGTAAGCATTCGTGTAGGAGGAGGCACATGGACTCCCCCGAGTCCCTCACAGAAGATACTGACTTGGATGAAGGTGAGGGTTCCCCCCATGTCACCTCCAGAAGATGTCTCCTTTGGAGACATCATGGAAATCCTCCGCCAGAGGGGAGTTTGATCAGCCCCAAAACCCTCAACGGATGAGTCAGTATTAGGACTTTGGCACGGGCCCATCTACATCCCGAGTGTCCCCTCCTGCAGATCCATTAGTGGATCTTATCACTACCCGGGCATGGAAGGAGCCTGACACCATAGAGCCAATACCCAAATGCCCAGACAGGATCCTTTCTCCTCCCACAGACAGACAGGCCTGGTACAAGGGATCCCCTGTGGATGCTATGGTGGTGGCGGCTGCCACCAAGAGAGAACTGGCTCAAAAAGGTTCTTCGGTCCACACTCTGGACAAAGAGTCTAGGGTGGTGGATCGATTTGGGAAGTGAGTCTTTTCTTCAGTGACGTTTCCCATACGAGCGCTGAATTATTTGGCACGTGTCATTCGACTCCAGCACAACCTGGTCACAAAATTCGCTGCGTCGCCCCCAGAGTCCTTGTCACTAGAGGACAAGTGGCTGTTTTTGGCAAAAATGTCACCTCTGAAATCTGTTTCTAACACGTCCATGCGTTTTCTTTCCCATGCCATGGAAGGAGCGGCTAGGGCGGCTGGGGCTGGTGTAGCTATGAGGCGGCACGCCTGGCTCAGACTCTGTCAGTTCGCAGATCCCTTCAAGGCATCTTTCATAAATGCTGCCTTTGACGGTTCCTTCCTTTTTGTGAAGACAGTTCGTGACACCTTAGTCCAGAGTGAAAAGGACGGGAAGACTCTGTCTGCCATCGGAGTCCGCTTCTCTAGCCCTCAAAGGTCATTTTCTAGAAATCAGAGATGGCAGAAGAAGATGTGGATATTCATCGTGTTTCACTGTTGCAGTCATGACTGTAGGGTTCTCCCCTGCCGGCAGGCAGCCCTCGGTCGGCCAGAATCCCAAAGTCTGGGTCCGGCGTCGGCTGTTCAACCATGCTCCCTGACGTCAGAGTGCCAGGAGTACAAAGCTGACAGCCGACGCCATCTTCTCCAGTCTTTCTTGCCATGCGGTGATAGCAGTTCGCAAGTGCCAGTCAGCCGACTCCTGACGAATTTTACTGATATACTTCAGTCCGAAGATTTTTTCTTCTCCACTCAAAGCTAAGTACCCCATTGGGGAAACTTTTTTCTTGCTCCACTCCGATGTCAGAAAAAGTTAATAATTGTATTTCATGTGGGAAGCAAATACCTCTTAAGGATTTTCATTCTTACTGTATTCCTTGCTTGGGCCCTAACCACGACGTAGCTAGTTGTCGGTTTTGTACTAGATTCAATCAACGTACTATTAAGCGAAGGTACGATTTTGCCTTTCATTACTTCGGTAGGCGCTTTAATTACAAAATGTCGTCTGATACGGTTCCGGCTACCGGAGTTCACAAACGTCGCAAGGATAAAGACAGGCCTCCGAGGTCCAAATCTAATGATAGCGCACAACCGGAGCCAGCTTCAGGTTCGGCCGTCGTCAGTGAGGCGCTTTTGCAGCCCCTGTCATCGGCCATTTCAGAACTGATGGCCGAAACGGACTCTCATGAGGAGCCAACCAGGCCTTTAAATATTCCTGTTGCAGGACCTTCGGACAATGCTCCTTTGGATGGGTCCGGAGCCGCTGTGCAGGTACCGGCTTCCGAAGGGGTTTTCAGGCCTACTCAGCTACTAATAAAGGCAAAGCCAAAGACAAAGGCAAAGACTCCTACAAAATCAAAGACTTCTACACAGGCCTCTTCTGAACCAGCTCCCAAGTCACAGAAACAGTTACTCAAGATGGCGGAGGATTTACTTACTATGATTAGGGGTTCTCATCCCCCTCCAGACAAAAGGCCTAGGCAGGATATCTCTTATGATTCCTCTGATCAGGCTTCTGTTTCCTCTGTTTCTTCTTCTGATCAGGAATATTCTTTCCCTCCTTATGAGGATTCTGATGCTGAAGAATCCATTCCTTCAGCTTCTCCCCCTGAGGATTTTTCTTTTGGGAAACTTTGCATGAAATGAGGGAACATTTCCACTGGGAAGGACAGGAGTATTCGGAATCCAAGAAAAGACTGAGGGAATTTCTTCTTCTTCCCCAACATAGACCCCTGGCTATTCCTCCTGTTTTGGATATTGTGGATGATGCCTTTTCGGAGGCTAACTTAACCCCTGACTCTTTTCCTCCTGCTCCTGTTAAGCCTGATAGATATTACAGGGTTCCTGATTCCCATCAGTTTTTATACAAGAACCCTTCTGCTGACCCTGAAACCATTTCTCAGGGTCCTAAGGGAGCTAAGGCCGCTTCTGCCAAAAATCCTATTCCTACTGAAAAGGATTCTCGATCCTTAGAAAGATGGGGCAAAAAGGTGTACACTTCTACTACTTTCTCCATTAGGGCTTTAAACTGTCAGTTTCATATGTTTAAATACCAGCAATTTCTTCTGTCTGTCTTAAAACAAAAGCTTACTTCCATTTCTGCCTGTGCAGATAAGGAATTACATGACTTATTGCATGCCACTGAACAGGTTGGGAAGCATGGTTTACACTGTGGATTTGATGCCTTGGAGGCTTCTTGTAGGGCTGCGGCCTCTAGCACAGTCATTAGAAGGCATGCATGGCTAAAGGAACAAAATTTACCTAAACAAGTAAAGGCTAAATTATCGGATGCTCCTGTTCAGCATAATGTTTTGTTTGGATCAAAAGCTGAAGAGGTGATTAAAAAGATGGAGGATAAGGCGAAATCCATGCAAACAGTTAAAGATTTCTTACAAGTACAGCCTCCTAGATTTAACAGGAATTGGCCTTCTAAAAATTGGTCCTTTCCCTCTTCAGACAGGCCTCAGAGGGGTAGATATAGACGTTCCAGAGGGAGGCCTCAAACACAAGCTGCTTATAGACCAAGACAGTGGACTGCTTCCACTCCTAGGGGAAGAGAGGACAGGTCACAATCTCAAAGGAAACAAACTCAATGACTCCCTCTGTTGGGCTACAGGAACTTCTTGCCTGGAAGCCCCTTTCGGAGGAAAACTCTCTCTTTTTTTATCAAAATTGGACTCAAATAACCCAAGACAAATGGGTTTTGGATGTGGTTTTAAGAGGTTACAAATTCCATTTTCACACCTTCCAAGGCCAAGCGGATGGCCAGACCTTCCAAAACATCAATGGACGGAGGCCTTAAACCAGGTGGAAGCTCTTTTGGCTATAAATGCCATAGAACTGGTTCCTGTTTCAGAGATGGGAAAAGGTTTTTATTCAAGGCTATTTCTAGTCCCAAGGAAGCAAAACTCATGGAGACCCATTCTGGATCTGTCGGTCTTGAACACCTTTCTAGAAATTCCTTACATTCCTTGGGATGTACACAGACAGCTACGTTTTTACCTGAACAGAACCAAGGACATCAGAAAATCAGAACAATTGTTTGTTTCTTATGCTTCAAGTTCCCAAGGTAAAGCCATTTCAAAACAGACCATTTCTAAATGGATTGCTCATGGAATCAGATTTTGTTATTCTCACCATGGAAAGCAAATCCCAGGAAGTATTCGGACTCATTCCACCAGAGCTGCTGCCACTTCTGCGGCCTTCCTCAGGGGAGTTCCTACCAAGGACATTTTGGAAGCTGCAACTTGGAGTTCAGTGCATACTTTTTCAAAGCACTACAATCTACCTCTCTACTCTAAGTCTAGGGCAGGCTTTGCCTCTGCAGTCTTGCAGGGCCTTTTAGCCGCCCCTTCTTCATTATGACCACCTCCCTTTCTTTCAGCTTTAGGATTCTACCCTACAGTCATGACTGCAACAGTGAAACACGATGAACATAGTACAGTTGTGTACACCTACCATAAATGTAGATGTTCGAGTGTCTTCACTGTTGCAGTCTGGGTTTCCCTCCCTCCAGTCCCCTCTTATTTTTCCCTTGTGCATTTCCTTTTTTACCATTCTTCTGAGGTGTATTTGCAATGGTTATGGGACCTTTTTCATTTTGGGACTCCTGACATCTGGGGCAAGAAAAACTGGAGAAGATGGCGTCGGCTGTCAGCTTTGTACTCCTGGCGCTCTGACGTCAGGGAGCATGGTTGAACAGCCGACGCCGGACCCAGACTTTGGGATTCTGGCCGACCGAGGGCTGCCTGCCGGCAGGGGAGAACCCTACAGTCATGACTGCAACAGTGAAGACACTCGAACATCTACATTTATGGTAGGTGTACACAACTGTACTTTCCAAAAATCTCAGCTTTCCCGGACTCTCAGGACAACTCATTCCCCAGAGGCAGAGGGGGGGTCTGAGGAACTTTGGGTCAAGGGAGACCTTCTCGGACCGACCCCCGCAGTAACCCTGAGGGGTTGCCCGACTGTTCTACTCTGGACATTGCACCTAACAGCTTGGGAGTCCATCACGACGGACCGTTGGGTGCTGCAAATAATATCCAGAGGATACTCCATCCTGTTCATCGCCCCACCTATACAGTCAAAGTGCCTCCTGGATGTCCCACCCACTTGAAGGGAGGCCGCAGTGCACGAAATTTCAAAGCTGCTTTACAATCGGGCTATTGAATCGGTCCCCACAGATCTGTCCGGATTAGGCGTTTACTTCAGGTTCTTTTTAGTGCCAGAAAAGATGGGGGACCTCAGGCCCATATTGGACCTGTCTACCGTGAACCTGTCAGTAGCCAAGCAGAAATTCCGGATGGTCACCTTACAGTCCATCCTACCTTATTTCCGAGGATGTGACTGGATGTGCTCGATCGACCTCCAGGATGCTTACTACCACATCAAGATTTGCAGAAACTCCAGGAGATTTCTTCTTTTCCGGCTGGGAGCCAATCATTTCCAGTTCAGAGCCCTACCCTTTGGTGTCACCACAGCCCCCAGGGTGTTTACCAAGGTTATGGCAGTAATAGCGGCTCACCTGAGGCTTCAGGGAATTCAGGTGTTTCCTTACCTAGACAGTTGGCTCCTCGCTGCTACCACCAAGTGTCTACTTTGCATGGCCAGAGACTCCTTCAAGCATCTTGCAGTCAATCTAGGGATCACCATCAACATCTCCAAGTCCCGCCTAAATCCGACACAGACTTTGGAATTCATAGGGGCACGGCTGGACACTTTACTATTACAAGTTTTTCTCACTCAGGACAGGATCCAGAACCTACGGGCCCACGTGTCAGTGATCCTTGGCCCCAGGACACCGATGGCGAGCAACATTCTCTGCACCCTAGGCTCGATGGCAGCAGCAATTTCAATTCTACCATGTGTGCGCCTTCACATGAGGGTGCCTCAGTGGACCTTGGCAGTTCAGTGGTCTTGGTTAGACCTCCCCATGGACTACACTATACGGATCAGCAGAGCCTGCAAGACTTCTCTTCTTTGTTGGCTCCAGTCGCTGGAAATCTTGGCTGGTCGCCCATTCCTAACATCCCCAGCCCAAGCCACAGTGACTACGGATGCCTCCCAGCTTGGGTGGAGGGCACTTTTTGGGAAGGCAGTACAAGGAACATGGTCCCAAACCGAGACCAGATTGCATGTCAATGCTCTGGAGATGAGGGCAATGCTTTTAGCACTGCAAGCCTTTCACACTGTTCTCCCTCCGGGGATGATTGCAGTTCATTCAGACAACATGTCCGTTGTCTGGTACATCAACAAGGAGGGACCAGATCTTACCCTCTCTGCCACGAGGCCATGAGAGTGTGGGAGTGGGCGATTTCCACCAGTCGGTTTCTTATTGCAACTCACATCCTGGGATGCTCCAACATTTTAGCGGACAGATTGAGTCGGGCTGTTCTAATGCCATACGAGTGGTCTCTGAAACAGTCAGTAGCGGAGGAGATCTTCCTAGCGTGGGGTCACCCTTGCTGCAATCTCTTCACATCTCCTTCCAACGCTCCCTCCAGAGACGACGCTCTCGTCCATGCTTGGCCTCCCAGGTTACTGCATGCCTATCCCCCAGTACCTCTCATTCCGAAGTTTCTTCAGAAAGCATACCGACTGGGGTGCAAAGTGATCCTCATTACCCCATTCTGGCCTCGTCAAGTGTGGTTCCCCTTCCTCTGGTCTCATGCTCTAACTCCTCCACTGATTCTAGATCCCTGCCTGGATTTCATTTCCCATCCCTTTGGCATCAGTCCGCCTGACCTGGGCAGCCTCAAGCTGACTGCTTGGTTGCTCCAGTTCCCCTGATCACTAGGGCTCCCAGTTTATCATCTTCGGTAAAGAGTATTCTGGTGGCATCCCTCAAAGATTCCTCTAGGAAGGTTTATCGCAGCAAATGGAAACGTTTCTCTATTTGGGCTTCTCAGAGAAACATAGATCCATTTACTGCCCCGGTTCCTGAAGTCTTGGAGTTTTCTCATATATTTTTCAGCAAGGGGCTAGTTCCTCCACAGTGAAAGTACAACTGGCAGCCATATCTAATTTTCATATCGGCGAATATTTGAATGCTCTGGCCTCCTAGAGATTGTGCAAGGCCTTTCTAAAAGGTACTTTTCTCTTGCGTCTTCCGGTTAAGAATTCCTTCCCCCCTTTGGGACCTTGCTCTAGTTCTGCAGGCATTGGTGGCACTTCCTTTTGAACCAGCAGCATCAGTAGACTTAAAATTTCTGTCCTGGAAGGCAGCCTTTTTAGTGGCCATTACTTCAGCTAAAAGGGTTTCTGAAATCCAAGCTTTGTCTGCCGTGCCCCCTACTTGATTTTTCATAAAGATAGGGTTTCACTTCACACAATCCCTTCTTTCTTACCGAAAGTGGCTTCTGAATCTAACATTAACCAGATGATTAATCTGCCTGTGTTCTTTCCAAATTTCCAGAGCAAAGGTCAATATAAGCTGCATTTGCTAGATGTTCATAGACAGCTTCGTTTCTATCTACACAGGACTAAGCAATTTCGTAAGTCTGACCAATTGTTCGTGTCCTTTTCTAGACCCTTTTTGGGCAAGGCCATTTCCAAGGTCTCCTTAGCTAGGTTGATTACAAAGTGTATACTGCAAGTCTATAGGGATAAAGGTCTGCCCCCTCCTGGTCCTATTAAAGCTCATTCTACCAGATCTATGGCAACTTCTGCTGCTTTTTGGTCTAGGGTTTCTCTGGATGATATCTGTGCAGCAGCGACCTGGGCAAGGTCACATACATTCATCTCTCATTATAAGTTAGATTTGATCTCTAGAAGGGAGAGCATCCTTTGGGTCTGCGGTGCTCAGGAATATCCTTCCATGAGGGCCTCCCAGGAGTTTTGGTAGCTGGGGACTGTGTCCCACATGTTGCAGATAAATGAAGTTAACTACTTCAGATAAAGAAGTTATGTACTCACCATAAAGTTCCATCTGAGTAGTTATACTTTCTGCAACCGTCCCTCCCTCCTTCCCCCGAACCTGTTCTAGGTTAACGTTATTGAGTTGCTAATAGTTTGGTTAGTGGCAAACTCGATCTGAGGGAAGGTAGGAGAGGTGAGGGATTATATAGGTAAGGAGGGGAGCTTGGAGCAGATGCTTGATAAAATGTTGCCAGCTCGGATTCGATATGGATCCGAATACCCACAGGTTGCAGAAAATGAAGTATAACTACTCAGATGGAACGTTATGGTGAGTACATAACTTCTTTTTTTCACATATAAGTAGAAAGCAAACCATAATGATTTATTTATTATTTTCATGCTGTGTACATGCATCTGTTTCGTTCTTAAAAAATTTTATTTCCTCAAACAATTGCATAAATCGCTCAGTTCCTGCTTTCCCTTGTGTCTTACTCCCCCTGAACATTATTCTCCACATATTGTTCCCACGAATTCCATTAGTTCTTCTAAGCATCCAACCTCCAGTTCTTTTATAATATTCAAAACCTTTGTTACATTTGGTATAGATTTTGATTTCCACTTTCTAGTAAACACTTTTTTAACAGCCAAATGGCATTAATCTTAATGAGGTCTTACTATGTTTAGGCGATTCAGATCATATATATCAGCTGAAAAGAATCGTTTCTGTGGTTATCATTTGTTCCCCCATTTCTGTCAAATTACTCTTTAAAAAATGTTTATAGTCAGCCAACTTGTTACATTTCAAAAAAAAAAAATGTCCCCAGCACGTCATCCACATCTCCAGTATTTGCTGTAAACCTGAGAAAAAATATAATCTGAAGTCTGAGTATGAACATACCTGCGCAGACGACTCCATGCAGAAATCCTAAGCATTCTGGACTTCATTGCATACTTGGAAGCCCTACTGATTTTTTTTCAGTTGTTTATAAATTGCATTTATGTTCCCTTTTCTTAGTATTTTTTAACCTTCTCTATTGATTTTTATAGTTGTATTTTGTACATTAATTACTCCTTTTTCAACAGTATTTTCTGTTAGTCTCCGTTAAACTCTGCCAGAGCAGGTCGTTCATTTAGCTGTCCTGTCCATTCTCTTTGCCTGTACTCTGTTTTCTCTGTCATTAATTGATAACCTGTCATGTGGTACAAATTCCAGCTTTGACTTATCCCACTGTATTACCTTTCCTTTGTGAGCTATTTGCTCCCAGTTTCTTGGTTCCTTTCCTAATTTCCTCCAGTAAGTTCCAGACCTCTCTTGCATATTGTCTATACCATGCTTGCAAACATCCTTATTGATAAACCTACCCTTGTCCTTTCTAATACTGGTTTAGTTAATACTGTAACAATCATTTTATTACATCCGCCTAATTATTTCATCTAGTATCCTCATAAGTGAGTATTTTAGTGGAAGATAAACTGTCATGATAGATGGGTGGCAGCAGCATATAGATGTAGCCTTGAATGGGTACACATTCTGGTGGAAAGAGACATGTTAAAAAGACAGAAACTAAGGGAGGAGATTAAAGGAATGAGTAAAGATATAATAAATAAAACTACTAATGATGATCTGCAACAATTTCTAGTTAAAATTAATGAGCAGCTCGCTGTTTTTGAAAAGGAGGTAATTGAGAGGAAAAAGAACAGATGGTTTTGGGATCTACGCGATTACGACAACAAGCGAGCCTTCCAGGTGGCAACCAATCCTAAACGTCAGCAGGTTTGGTTTGAAGAAAGGAAAAATAACGCTAACTGAGGAGGGCGTGCCTATACATTTGGAGAAAGTGGAGCATCTACAACCGAAGGTGAATTTGATGGGGAAGAATTTCCATTTCTTCCAAAACCAGGGAATGGTAATTACATGAATACTTTTCGTGGGGCACAAGGGAGCCAAAAATAAAGCTGGAATGGACAAGGGTATCAGAAGGAACATAATATATACCAGCGGATAGTCAAACGTGGTAAATGGGACTGCATTATCTGCTATTGTATCATCTGACTGTGAGTATGTGGTAAATTTATCAAGATATGCACTGTGAGTTAAGTGTTTTAAACAAAGGTTTGAAATTTGTACCAACAGCGCTGCCGAGACTACATGAGCTCAAAGGGGGACATTTTCTGTTTCCGTCGTAAATTGAATTTAATGGATTATTATAGGGCAAATGAAACTGAAAGCACATTGCATGAAAGTTTTGTAAGTGAAGAATCTGTAAGTAGTGATGAAAGTTTTTATTCTTGCCACTCAGATTAATTTGTGAATGTTTATTGTAAACTAAATACAGAGGGTGTCAAGGTGAAAAGTGACTTCATGCCCCCACAAATAAATGAAAGTATTAAACATTTTGGCATATCAATCACTCGTAACATAGAAAAGGAATTTTATTCATATTTGAAGGATAAAAAGAATGTGAAATATAATATGAGTAAAAAAGAATGGGAATGTCTTAAAGGACTAAGCCAAAATAGGGAACTAATATTCAAACCAGCAGATAAAGGTGGCATATTGGTCATATTAAATTATATACAATATTTAACAATGTGTTATATACACTTGAATAATGAACAGATTTATGAGAAAGTAGGAATAGAGGAATATAGGAAAGCAGAAAAGGAATATAGTGATTTAAGGGGCACAGGCTTCATTATTTTACATTTCATCATTCTCATTTTCTGCTTTGATTTATAACTTTCTGCTTAAGTTATGAATGCATAACCGCTTCAAGTCAGATAACTCTAAATTACCTTGTGCTGTGGGAAAAATCGACTTATCCCCTATTCCCAAACTCAAAACAAATCCCTTCATCTCTTTATTAATTGTCGCCCACACCTTCTCTGGTTGATAAAATCATGCCTGATCTGTATATATAAACCTAAAGGCTGTAGCCATAATCAACAGCTTCCAGTTTCTTGATTTGTTATCTTCTGTTTAGTCTGTTACTACATGTCCTTAGTGTCTGTAACAGAATCATTTTATTACATCCGCCTAATTACTTCATCTAGTATTCTCATAAGTGAATATTGCCGAACCATTTCATGCATGGGTACATAGTTTACTCATATGATGTCTCTTCCATCCATTTCTTACAGTATGGGTCTTGAATCCAACCTCAGCCACTTCTAAGCTTTAGATCTGGTGGTCAGTTTCCTCCCCCTACCCATAATACCTGTGTAGAGCATGAGCTACCTCTGATGTCATTTGCTACCACAAGCATTTTTGGATCTTGTTGCTTAACAATGAATCTGATGTCAATCTTCATTTATTCTTGATGAATGTGACTCTTTTCCGATCCTCAGAACTGGCTTGGCTGTTATACAGCTTGTGCCAGCCAAAATAACTCTCGAGCTAAGACTCTACTCACAATGCCCCTCTCTCCATTACCCCAGATCTCGTTTGCCACTCTGATAAGACACATCAGCTGATACTCTCCAGCTAAGTTTAAAAATCTTTTATTTTTCTTTAATAAATTTCTGTTAACTTTAAACAGTTAGTGTAATTTCCTTCTCATTTACTTTTCTTGAGCAATTTTGCTTCTCTACCCTACATACCTTCACGGTATGCTTGTTAAAATTGTTGGTAACCTTTCCCTCTCCCCTACCTTTTAAGGTCACCCTCTTTTTATATTACCATCTGTAGTATTTTTCCTCTATCTACTATTCTTGGTATTTTAAGTTTCTGCCTATTCTAATGCAATATTGATTTAATTTATCGTTTTGTCTTATTGATGTCATACCTGGGTAATTTAATCAGCTATTATACACTAGATCTATACTGTACTGTGTAATTATGTAAATTTCTTAGTAATCTTTGTGTATTGTACCATGCAAATCTGACTTTTCTCCCCGGGTCTCCACTGAAAACGGACTTTTCTTGCCCATTCGGACACTAGCCAGTTACCAAATGTAAGTAAATAAATAAGTTTCTCTCTATCATCATTGGTAGAATTTCTATCTATTTTGTGTGTGTGTGTCTGTGTGTGTGTCTGTGTGTGTGTTTATGCCTGCCTGTCTCTGTCAGCCTTTTCATTGGCATAGTCTGTTCCTCGCAAAATGGCTGAAAAACAAAAGGCACTTCAGTCTTCAAACAGTGCCAAAACACCGTGGTTGAACAATGCCAAATTCAGACTGCCATCTTTCATGTGTATACTGCATGGGTGCACCCCATTTAGTCATAAACTGTTCTGTCTGCAAGGCCTTCGGTTCCATAGCCTTAGTAGAAAGACAAAACAAGGTGATATTAAAAGGACTGTTAAAATCTTCTTTCAAAGAAGCCCTGTCTAAGCCAGATCCTGCTTCACCTAAATCAGACCAGGCAAAAAAGAGAAGTAATTCAGTGCCAAGCTCTCCTTCAGCACCGGAGAATGAGAGAGACAAATCTTTGGTTCCTTCAGCCTCCTGAGAACTGAAGAGTAAGGTTCCAAAATTGACAGAATGAGAACCTTCGGCACCGGCAACCATAGCAGTCTCAGCACTGAGAGCTTCGGCGCAGATGTCGGCACTAGCTACCTTAATTTCTCAGTCGGTACCGACTTCACCAGCTGCACTGCAGCACACCCTACTCTTTCTTCCTTCAGTGCTGAAGTCAGAGCAGTTTTTAGCTCCCAGGACAAGGTATTCCCCTTCCTTAGACCCCTTTGTGGGTCAACTTCATTTTTGGAAAGGGCAGAATCCCCTTTGAGGATGTCTGTCTGATCTTCCAGGATTCTTTCCGAGGTAGACGTGAGATTGATGGATCAGCTTTTGGCGGCCAGGGGTCTTCCTGCCCCTTCTCAGACCTCTCTCCCCTCTGGAGTTGGGGTCTTTTTTCCCAGGAATCCTCTGGATTTTCCTCCTTTGAGCCCTCCACTTTGATTCTCCCAGTTCCAGCTGTCCTGGTGCTGACAGGCACTCCCTGTTCGGCTCCAGGAGGTGCCCTGATATTTTTAGTTCCCTTGGAGCTGATAGATTCTCTGAGACATAGCTTGGCTGTTGGTTCCAAGGGTTGTGTATCAGTTCCTGCCTTTTTCTTGGAGTTATCCTTGGCTTTAGGAGCCTTGACAGTTACGTGCTCTTCCCCAGCTCCTGCTTTGGTTGATGGTCCTTCAGAGTGGGGTATGACCTTGGCTCCGAGGTTGTCTTTCTCTGTTCCGGACTCCCATCCCTCTTTGGGGGGGGGGGGGCCTGCCTTCCAAATTGTGGAGAGGGCATTAGTCCCTGCGGGCTGTCAGCTGTCGTCTGCTGTATCAGAGTGTGATATGTCTGTACCTTCTGGTCCAGAGCTGCCGCCAACTCTCACGTCAGGACTGCAAGCACCGAAGATGCAAGTTACCCCTATACAGGACCCCTCTTCTTCTGAGTCTTCCTCAGAGATTCTGACTGAGGAACCACCCCGAAAGAGGATGTGTAAGTGGAAGCAGTTGGATTCCCTGGAAGAATCTGTCACAGAAGACACAGACTTTGATGAAGGTGTGACCGGTCTCCCCCTGAAGATTTCTCCTTTGGAGCCATACTACAGATCCAAAAACAGAGGGGTGATTGGAAGCCCAAAGATCCATCCTCTGAGGAATCTGTGTATGTGCAAGCCCTCGGTACCCCCATATACTTCCTAGGTGACCCCCGCCCACTGACGACCTCATTAAATTAATCAGACAGTGGGTGTGGAAGGCCCTTGAGTCCATAGAGGCAATTCCCCAGAGACCGGACAAGATATTGTCAGCACCTGAAGATCACCAGTATTGGGCAAAGGGTTTAGGAGTAGGGTGCCTTGATGGTAGCAGCGGCCACCAAGAAGGAACTCGCCGATGAGAGTCCTACCGTCCATCCAACTAAGCAAGTCTAGGACGATGGACAGATTGTGAGAGTTCACAGAGCCTTTCAAGTCTTCCTTCATCAATGCTCTCTTTGACGGATCTTCCTTGTTTGGCTCCAAAGGCAAAGACACACTAGTTAGGTGCAAAAAAGATGGAAATGCCCTTTCTGCTGTGGTCATTCATTTTTCTACTCTTCGGCGATCCTATTCCAGATGTCAGAGGAGTGGGAAGATGTGGTTCAAGAAGTCCCAAGGGCCTTTTCAGGAAACACATGGCAGTAGTAGCTCTCTTTTGGGCAGAGGGGGAGCTCTAATGGAAGGCGCCCACCCTGTGTCAAATGTTGCCCACGAAATCAGGGCTCCATAGACTCCTTCTGTGGACAACCCTACCAGCACTCCTGAAGGGAAGCCAGATTGCTTACCTCTGGAAGCAGTTGGGTGAAGACTTTAACTGCACCAGACAGCCTGGCGACTAATAACTTCCGATACGTGGGTGCAAAGAATCATTGCCAGATGTTATCCTGTCCCCTTTATTCTTTTCCCAAGATCACAAAGAAGACTCCTCAATGTTCCACCCAATCAAAGGGATCAAGCAGCCTTGGAGATTGAAAAGCTGCTAGAAAAGAGAGTCATCCAAGAAGCCCCACCAGACTAGCTAGGATGCAGATTTTACTCAAGGTACTTTTTAGTGCCAAAAAAGACAGAGGACTGGAGACCAGTACTGGATCTCAGCCTTTTGAACAAATTCATTCAGCAAACACAATTCCAGATGATCACAGTACAGTCTGTACTTCCCCTCATAGAGGAGAATGATTGGATGTGCTCTGTAGACCTTCAAGACGTGTATTACCACAAAAGTGGACAAATGCTCAAGAAGGTTTCTCTGTTTTCGGCTAAGAGCCAGTCATTTCCAGTTCAGAGTGCTGCCCTTTGGTCTCACCACAGCCCTCAGGGTGTCCACCAAATGCACGGTAGCAGTCTCAGCTCACCTGAGACTGCACGGATTCTGAACATTTATTTAGACAACTGACTGCTCACCGCCACATCCAGGCATCTACTGCTTCAAGCCACACATTTTATCCTACATCTTTTTGACTGTTTGGGCATAACGGTCAACAAAGAAAAATCCCAGCTGACTCCAACACCAGACTTAGAGTTTATAGGAGCTCGTCTCAATACAATATCGTGTATAGCTTCTCTCCCTCTTCCCAGACTACAAAAAATCAAGTAGAGTTCATCCCATCCAAAAACAAGGTTCCCACTGCTGTTGTCCTCCAAGCTTTAGCCTCTATGGCAGTAACCAAAACCTGTGGCAGGATTTCACATGAGGCTACTTCAATGGCTCTTAGCTGCCCAATGGTCCATACTAACACATCTCATGACTTATCCCGTTCTAATAAGTCGCTACAAGAAGGATATATCCTGGTGGATGAAGTCAGAGGAAACCTTTCTAGGCTGCCCCTTCACTCCCTTGCCCCAAGACCATAGTGACCACTGATGCCTTCCAGATCGGGTTGGGGGGGCATTGTCTGGTCTCCGCAAGAGGGCAATTTGCACATCAGTGTCCTGGAATTGAGGGCAGTGCTGTTAGCATTGCAAGCCTTTCAATCTGCCCTCCCTCTGGGGACAATTGCGATTCAGTCAGGCATGTCAGTGGTCTGGTACATCAACAAACAGGGTGGAACCAGATCATACCCCCTGTGTTGGAAAGCTCTCAGAGTATGTCAACGGGCGATATCCTCCACCCACTTTCTAGTTGCAACACATCCTGTAGAGCTCCAGCATGATAATGGATAGACTGAGCAGATGTACTCTTCTGCCTCACAAGTGGTCTCTCAGTCCCAAAGTGGAGTTGAAAGTCTTTCATCGATGGGGACAGCCTTACTGCAACCTTTTTGCCGCTCCAGTGAGAAACAAATGCAGCAGCTATTTTGCTCTAATCCCCCCTCAGAGGGAATCCCCGAGAGTTGCTGTCCTTCTCGATTGCCTCTCGTGACTGCTGTATGCCTTTCCCCCTTTGTCCTTGTTTTTGAAGAAAGCCCAAAGATTGAGAAGCAGTGTGATCCTTATTGCACACTTTTGGCCCTGACAAGTCTGGTTCCCCTTTCTTTGGTCTCACCTGATTCACTGTCCATGGATTATGGACCCATTTCCAGACCTGATGTCTCACCCACAGGGACTGGTGCATCCCAATCTTCAGAGTCTCAAGCTGACAGCTTAGTTTCTCCAATTCCATTAGTTGCCAGGCAGAGTAATATAGCTTCCTCTGTACAAAAAATTCTTCTGGCTTCTCACAAGCCCTTCACCAGGAAACTTTACCTTAGCAAATGGAAGAGATTTTCAGTTTGGGCTCTTACAAATGATTTAGACCCATTTTCGGCTCCTGTTGACAAAGTTCTAGAATTTTTAGCTTTCCACTTTGATCAGTGAGCCTCCACAATTAAAGTTCATTTAGCGGCGATTTCTAATTTCCACAATGGCTACAATGATCATTCTGTAATTTCCCACTGTTTATGCAGAGTTTTCCTTAAAGGTGCATTGCATCTAAAGGCCCCATTCAAGGATTCTATAGCTCCACGGGATTTGACTCTGGTTTTACAGTCCTTGGTGATCCCACCCTTCGAGCCAGCAGCAACTTGCCGTCTCAAATTTCTGTTGTGGAAAACTTTTTCTTGTGGCCATTACTTCCGCCAGGAGAGTTTCTGGAATTCAAGCATTGTGTGTGAAACACCCTTACCTGATTTTTCATAAGGATAGGGTTTCATTAAGAACCAACCTTTCCTAAGATGGTATCAGAATCTAGTATTAATCAGACAGTTGATTTGCCCAATATTCATCGTGTTTCACTGTTACAGTCCTAATAATGGGTTATCTGGCTTTCCGGTAGCCCTCGGTCAGCCAGAATACCAAAGGTAAGTAAAAATGCCATTGGTTGCCGTCGGTTGTAAAGGACATCAGGGCGTCCAATACAAAGCCGATGTCACTTACTCAGTCTTCCTTGCCGCGGAGCCTGAAGCAGAAGCTTTTCATGCACGAGTGCTGGTCGACAGTTCAACTTTGTTGGTTTCCAACTACAAAAGTTGAAGTTTACTACAGCTAAGTAACCCTGTTGGGGATCCTCTTTTCTTACCTTAACGAATGTCAGAAAAAGTTAATAATTGCCTTACCTGTGGAAAGCAGATTCCCCATAGAGATTTTCATTCTTATTGCATCATTTGTTTAGGCCTTGACCATGACGTTCCCAATTGTGATCTCTATGCCTCTTTTAATCCGCGTACTATCGGTTGTCGGGCTAAGATTTTGGCTAGGCATTTTGGAGTTTGGCCTAAATTCGTTGGTACGG
This sequence comes from Protopterus annectens, assembly GCF_019279795.1. Taxonomy (NCBI): domain Eukaryota; kingdom Metazoa; phylum Chordata; order Ceratodontiformes; family Protopteridae; genus Protopterus; species Protopterus annectens. The sequence continues at coordinate 1,558,897,616 of NC_056745.1, forward strand.
CATCTGCCGTTCTTCAGGCTTTGGATATTCCGAAGAAATGCAAGGATAAGGACCGCGATAGGTCTCAGAAAGCTAAGTCCTCAGATGATGATAAATTGGTAGTCAGGTGGTAGCCAGTGAGACACCTTTGCAGTCCCTGCAGTCCGCAGATGTACAACCGCAGGCCTTGATTGAGTCAGAGTCCCATAGGCCTTCGGCCTCCATTTTGCTCTCTGACCTGTCACCGGTCACCTCTTCTGCTGGAGCTAGAACCGCTAAGTTGACTCCAGTGTCGGGCCTCCGTTTTGCATTCTGGTAGCAAACTTCTTCCTTCGACTTCGGCTGCAACTTCAGTGGTTGCCAGGCCTCCCGAGTCCTTCAGGCTTGCAGGTAAATCTTCCATTCGTAGGCCTGTGAAAATGCAGGTTCCAGTTTCTTCTCGTTCCCCTCAATCCCAAATGGTCAAAATGGCTAATGATTTGTTGACTCTTATTAGGGGTTCTCAGCCTCCTCCTCCTCCTAAAAGGAGTAGGGATGTTTCTCCTGAAGTTTTGTCCTGTTCAGATTCTGATTCTTCCAGCATTTCTGCTGATGAGGAATTTTCTCAGGCGTTTTCTCCTTTTGAGGATTCAGATGCAGAGGAGTCCATTCCTTCGGCCTCTCCTCCAGAGGATTTCTCTTTTGGTGATACTTTAAATACCCTCAGAGAACATTTTAAATGGGAAAGTCAAGATTATCCCCAATCTAAGAAACGGATTAAGGAGTTTCTGGATTTACCTCAGCATAAGCCTCTTGCTGTTCCCCCTGTGTTGGAAGTTGTTGTTGATGTGTTTCTGGAAAATTCCTTGTCTCCAAATTCGGTTCCTCCTGCTCCCAGGAAACCTGACTGGTACTACAGAGTCCCTGATTCTCATCGGTTTCTTTTCAGGAGCCCATTGACGGATCCAGAGGTTATTTCTCAGGGCCCTAAAGGAGTTAAGGCCACTGTTACCAGGAATCCTGTTCCCTCTGATAGGGAATCTAGGAACTTAGGTGGGACAAGAAAGTTTATACCTCTGCTGCCACCCTAGCTTTAGGGCTACCAATTGTCTTTTTCATATGCTGAAGTACCAGCAGCACACCTTGGAGGCTATTAATTCTAGGATAGCAAGTGTACCTCTTTTGGCAGAGAGTAAAGACATGCAGGATTTACTGAATACCGCCAGTCTGGTCAATAAGCATTCTTTGCATTGTGGTTTTGACATCCTTGAAGCCTCCAACAGGGCTACGGCTACTGGATCTGTTATTAGAAGGCACGCTTTGCTCAGAGAACAGCCTCTTCCAGAACCTGTCAAGGCAAAGCTTTTGGATGTACCTTTGCATAAAGACAGTCTTTTTGGCAGCAAAGCAGCGGAGGTACTTAAGAAGATGGAGGATAAGGCCAAGTCCATGCAAACTGTTAAGGATTTTCTGCAAGTGCAACCCCCTCGCTTTAGCAGGAATTACCCTTCCAAGAGTTGGACCTTTCCTGATACCAGCAGACAGAACCGTTCCAGGACTAGAGGTTACAAATCTACTAGGGGGAACGCGGCTACCCCTCAAACCCCTCAAAGGTCTAGGCGTTGGCAGGCTTCCACTTCTAAGGGGGGAAGCTCCAAGCCTGCATCTCAAGCAAAACACTCTCAATAACTTTTTACAACTTCTGCCTGTTCTTGCTTGCCTGGAGAGTCCTTTAGGGGGGAAGGTTGGCCCTTTTTGCGGATGTCTGGGCCACTATCACAGACGACAAATGGATGCTCAGAATGGTGTCCCTAGGGCACAAGTTTTCTTTACGCACCTTTCCAGCTCCCAAGGGATTCCCGTACGTTCCTACAAACCAAAAGGCAGAAGTAGAAAACCAAATTTTGTCTTTGTCTCATCTGGGAGCAATAGAATCAGTTCCTGATCAGCAGGTAGGCCAGGGCTTTTATTCCAGGCTTTTCCTAGGCACCTGGCAACCTATCCTAGATCTTTCCATTCTGAACTCTTTTCTAGTAATTCCAAAGTTCAAAATGCTCACTCTGCATCAGTTGCTACCACTGCTAGAAACGGATTCCTGGCTGGTAACCTTGGATCTCAAAGAGGCTTATCTGCACATCCCTATCAGGGGAAAGTTGCAGTCACAGTATCTTCGTTTCAGAGTGGGCAAGCAACATTATCAATTCCCTGCACTACCCTTTGGCTTATCTACTTCTCCCAGAGCCTTCACAAAGTCCCTGGCCCCAGTAATTGCTTTTTGCAGGCAGAAGAAAATTTAGATTTACCCATACTTGGACGACTGTCTGATTCAAGCAAGTTCTCAGGAACACCTATTAAAGGATCTAGAATTCATAAAGACTCTTCTCTCTTCCCTGAGTTACACTTTCAATGAGGAAAAATAAAAAAAAATGGTACCATCCAAAGAGATAACATTCCTGGGAACGAGTCTAAACAGCTGCCCAGATGATATATCTCACCCAGGAGAAGCAAACAACTCTCAGTTTACTTCAAGGACTTGGCAAGCCTGTCCCAGCTCCCTGCAAGGAAATACCTGTAAGCTCTGGGATTCATGGCATCTTGTATTCTCATGAGTCCATATGCAAGACTGCGTATGAGGAAATTGCAATGGTACCTCAAGAACATTTGGTGTCAGCACACAGAGGACGTGGATATGATGATTCCTCTGCTTCCATCTCTGCAGACAGAGTTTCTATGGTGGGCAACAGCCTGTCGACAAAGCAAAGGCATGCCTTTTGGAACCCTCCCTCCTTCCCCCTCTTTGTGTCTTTCTACAGACACATCGGACTATGCCTGGGGAGCACACCTGGATGGCAGATGCGTACAGGGACGTTGGAACGCCCAGTAGATGCACTTGCACATAAATCTAAAATGTTGATTGCAGTTCAGCAAGCCTTACTAGCTTTCAAGCATCCTCTTTCTCCAGAGACCCTACTTGTCAGAACGGAAAACAGTCATCTGGTACATCAACAAGCAGGGAGGGACTCGCTCTTGCCCCCTATGCAGACAAAGCATGAATCTTTGGTCCATGACAGCATCCCTGGACCTGCATCTCTTAGCTCAGTTTCTTCCAGGAAGGCTCAGTGTTTTGGCAGACCAATTGAGCAGGCAAACCCTGGGCCCTCACAAGTGGCAGCTGAACAGAGCAGTCTTTTACAGCATCAGTCAATGTTGGGGCACGCCTCAGGTGGATCTTTTCTCCTCCCCAGACAACCATCTTCTACCTCTCTTTTTGCACCAGACAGCATCACAGCAGAGCCTGGAAAGTGGATGCTGTGTCCTTCCCTTGGACGTTACTATCAGTGTATGCCTTCCCTCCTCTTCCTGTTCTTCCCAGAGTATTAGTGAAGATCAGGGAAGAATGACCTAGGACTATTCTCATAGCTCCGGACCAGCCCAGACAGCATTGGTATCCACTGCTTCACAGTCTTTCCCTTTTTTCTCCTTGGCATCTTCCTCTGAAGCCAGATCCTTTGGTTCAGGAAAGGGGAAACATTCTACATCCTCATCTTCAGTCTCTCCATTTGGCAGCATGGCTCATTGTACGACTCCTTCCCTTTCTTCTTCCCTTTCCCAGCAGGTGGTTGATGTGCTGAGGGAGGCCAGGAGGCCTAGCACTAGGAAGTCCTACGCTGGCTAATGGGAAAGGTTCTCTCAATGGATGCAGGCTAGAGGGGAATCTGCTTCTCAGCCTATCCTTCCTCTGATCCTGGAATACCTGGCTGATTTGCTTCAGGGTGGTCTTTCTTTTTCCTCTATCAAGATCCATGCTTCAGCCATTTCTGCTCATTGTTCTCTTGAAAAAACCATTTTCTCTCATCCCCTGATGAAAATGTTTGTCAGAGGTACTTGCAACTTAAAACCTCCCAGAAGAGCACCTACTCCAGCCTGGGATCTTAATTTTGTTCTAGAGAAACTCACTCTTCCTCCTTTTGAGCTAGCTGCCTCTGTAGATTTAAAGTTTCTCTCTTGGAAGACCACCTTCCTCTTGGCTATAATTTCAGCAAGGAGGGTTTCTAAGGTGCAAGCTTTGATGGCCGTGGAGCCTTTTCTTATTTTCCATACAGATAGTCTCTCTGAGAACTAATCCCTCCTTTATGCCTAAGGTGGTTTCTACCCTGACTCTTATTCAGTCCAATCACCTTCCTACCTTCTTTCCTAATCCTCCAAATAAAGGTGAAAGGATCCTACATTCTCTTAATGTGCACAGACAGCTCAGGTTTTACCTGGACAGGACTAAAGACCTTCGGAAAACAACACAGTTGTTTGTCAGTTTTGCCCCTGGAGCCCAGGGCAAGGCTATTTCTAAGCAAACCATTTCAAAATGGATTGCACATTGCATTTCTTTTTATTTCTTTCATGGTAAAGCTACTCCTCAAGGGATTAGGACCCACTCAACTAGAGCGCTTCCACTTCTGCAGCCTTTCTAAGGGGTGTCCCTACAAGACATTTTGGAGGCTGCCACATGGTCTTCTGTTCACACTTTCACAAAACATTATAATTTGCCTCTGTTTTCCAGAGCCAGTGCAGGGTTTGCCACTGCTGTATTGCAGGGCATTATCTCCAACCCTTGATGCTGTTGGTTTCTCCCCCCTTTTTCTCTGGGCTTTGTTAATCATCCCATTAGCTAGGACTGCAACAGTGAAACACTATAAACATAGTACAGTTGTGTACAATTACCATAAATGTAGATGTCCGAGTGTATTCACTGTTGCAGTCCTGGTTTCCCTCCCTCCTTCCCCCTCTCTTGGTCTTCTCCTATTCTCTTTTCCTGAGGTACAGGCTGAATTTATTTGCCAAATTTGTTTTTGGTTTAAGCCTTATTTTCTGGGGGCTCCTGACTGTTATGGCAAGAAAGACTGAGGAAGTGACGTCAGCTGCCTCCTTTTGTATTGGACACCCTGACGTCCTTTACAGCCGACGGCAACCAATGTCATTTTTACTTACCTTTGGCATTCTGGCTGACCGAGGGCTACCAGGAGCTGGATAACCCATTAGCTTGGACTGCAACAGCGAATACACTCGAACATCTACATTTATGGTAAGTGTACACAACTGTACTTTTTCTTTCGCAACTTCTCCTATAAAGGCAAATACTGCTTGCCCTTAATAGATGTTCACAGACAATTATGTTTCTAACTCGACAGGACCAAATATTGTTGAAAATTGAACCAGTTATTTGTTTCCTTTTCAGATTTATCTCTGGGAAACCTGTCTCAAAAGTTACCTTTTCAAAGTGGCTCAGAGATTGCGTTACCTTCATTTATAGTCATAACATCCGCAAGTTACCTGGCCTGTTAAAGTGCATTCCACCAGATCTATAGCCACTTCAGCTGTTTTCCACTCTAGGGCATCCATATATGTGCAGTTACAACATGGGCTACTCCACATACCTTGATCACTCATTACAAATTGGATATGGTCTTCAGGGGAAGAGCATCCTTTGGCTGTGTGGTTCTCAGGAGTATCATGTCATTAGGTCACCCAGGATCTAAAGTACCTAGGGACCTTGTCCCATTCATCAAGAATGAATGAAGATTGACATCAGATAAAGACGTTATGTTCTTACCATAAGGTTCCATATGTGTTGTCGATCTTCATTCATTCTTGACATCACGCCCTCAAACCCCTCCTACAGTTTTCATGGAGGATTGGACACTTGTTCTGGGAACTTTTTAGGTTTCACCTTAGACATGGCTTCTACCTTGTATACCTATCTTTCCATGATACTTTGGCTGCAAACTCGATCTGATGTAATGGAGAGAGTGGCGTTGTGGGTAGTCTTAGCTCGAGAGTTTTTCGGCTGGTGTGAGCTGTATAACTGCTGAGCCGGTTCAGAGGATCGGAACTGAGCCCATTCATCAAGAATGAATGAAGATCAACAACACAGATGGGACATTATGGTAAAAACATAACATTTTTTATCTGAAATTTCTTCAGGAAGATAAATACTTTCCATTTGGGACTGACAACTTTGTTAGTTTTGTATTTCTCCCCCCTTCTAATACTGATTTCTGCTTATTTCCCTACTGTTTTGATCTTTTTTCCTCTTCTTTCTCGCTCCTGACTTGGGGTTTATTTTAAAAAATTTAAAAACAAAGCTTTCTTCCTTTAGCATAGTTTTTAGTTTATTAAGGGAAACTTCTGTTGTCAGTATCACTAACCTTTTTTTCTTATCCATGAGGATGGCAGTCAAGTATTCAAAACGTGCATAGCATTGTTAACTCTGGTGCCCATGATTTCTAGATAATCAGAATCTGTGCTAGTTTTGGACCCAGTAGTCATTGGATCTCGTATGCCTCATAGATGTTGTCTCGATCCTATATCTCCAGGCTCTGGTCTCCAGTATTACAGGACAGATCACATTACCACTCTAGGGCCCCTTCCTCTATTACTACTTTTAGATCAGCTAGTTCTACTCAGAGCCTCACTGAAGCTGATGTGGACAGGATGACAAGGAGTTTCCTTCAGTTCCAAGTCTATTTGGGGGTCCTTCTGGTTCTCATCACTGTCTGATCTGGAGGAACAACTTCTTCCCCCTCGCTCTTTAATGGCCATTTCTCCAATCTGACCTATCTGATTGGAACCCTTGGATTCAACACTTTCCCATGGCAGATCAGCATTGGTGCGGAGACTTAATACTTTTATGACGCTGATGAGTTTTCTGACAGTCTGCCCATTTCCTGTTGGACCCATTATTGGATCTGAGGTCTTTGGATCTTTTCCTGTCTCTAGAAACATCAGTGCTTGATAGTTCAGCTCTGGCTTCCACCCTGTATCCCAGATGAACGGCATCTAGGGTTAAGCCAACTTGGAGAGTTTCAGCTCCTACAGCGAGGCTTCTGTGTCATGTTCGGCATTTAAGGCTTTTAAGAGAGCATTCTCTTAAGCTCGAGAGGTCTGTCCATCCAAACCTCCTAATAAGGTTTCCCAGGGTCTGCAGTCAACTGTCCTTGTTCCATCGACACAGGCCAGTTTCTGAGAGACTTCTGTCTGTTCTCCCAGGAGAGACAGTTTCTGAATCCTCTCCTGAACAACTTATAGAAGTGGTACACAGGTAGTGCACAGGTAGCACAAGTGTAAAAGGAGTCACTTAGATTCCCCTGAGGAATCCCCCTACCAGTCACACTAATTTTGATGATGGAGAATGTTCTCCTAGATCCCTCTCCTTTAGGAAGTGTCATTTAGAGAGATTTTCAAATTTCTCAGAAAGGGTTTGGTCCTCCCAAGTGCTTTCTTAGGAGGATCCATTTTTCTTGAGGCTTTCAATTCTGGCCCATCTACTACTTGCATAGTCCCTCCCAGCTAATGAGATGATAGATCTGATCTCCTCCCAGGCATGGAAGGAGGCAGAGTCAACTGAGCCTCTTCCCAGGAAGCCCAAGTATTTTTTGGTTGCTCTCAAAGACCATTCCCATCGGAACAAAGGACCAGTGGCAGATTCCATTGTAGTGGCAGCAGCCACTAAGAAGGAACTTGCAGAAGAGAGTTCCTCTGGGAATTGTGCGTTGGGCAGATTTGGGAAGTGTGTGTACACTTCCGCTACTTTTCTGGTGAGAGCATTTAATTATTTGGCAGACATTACTTGTTTCCAGAGGGAATTGACTAAGGAAACCACCAAATCTTTGCTAGGGACGTTGTCTGTGGATCAAAGAAAATCTATACCCTACAGTCTCTGTCCAATGTCTGTGTACGCCTTATCTGTAATGCACAGAGGATGTGTCTGGAGCAGCCAGCACAACTATTTCCATAAGAAGAAATGCCTGAATATGGCTACGCTGCTTTGTGGAGCATTTAAAGATGTCCTTCATCAGTGCTTCATATGGTAGATGGACTGTTTTTGGACCCAAGGTTAAGGAGACTACTTCAAGCTGTGAGAAGGATGGTAAATCCCTATCTGCCTTAGGGATCAGATTCAGTACCCCTCAAAGATCTTTCTCCTGAAACCAGAAGGGAGGAAAGAGAATTTGGTTTCATAAATTCCAGAGCTTTGCATCTGATACTTCTGAAGAAAGAGCTCTGAGGCAGAGGGGAACTCTTATAAAGCATGCTGCCCAAGGGGCAGAGGTTACCACAAAACCAGGGCTTTAGAGGTTCTTTCAGAAGCCTTTCCAGTGCTCCTGAACAGTTGCCCAACTGTTGCTGTTGCACTCAAGAGTCAGGAGGTGGCCGTCTCTGCACCCAGCGACTTAGGTGCCCATTACTCAAGACAAATGAGTGCAGAGGACCATTACTAGAGGTGGTTTCATTCCCTTCCTTACCCTTCTTCCATGCTGAAAAAGAATTTCTGATGTTCCACCAAAGGGAAGACACTGCTTTTAAGAAGTCATCCGAGAGGTTCCACCAGACCACAGAGGATCCCAAATGTACTAAAAATTATTTTTAGAGCTAAAAAAAAACTGGGACCCAAGGCCAGTCTTGCACCTAAGCTGCTTGAACAAGTCTGTGAATCAACAAAATTCTGGATGGTCACGGTTCAGTCCATTCTTCCAGTACTAAGGAAGAAAGACTGCATGTGCTCGATAGATTTTTCAGGATGTTTACTACCACCTAAAATGGACAGATACTCCAGGAAGTACCTTTACTTTCAGCTGCCAGTTGGGAGCCAGTCATTCTGAGTTCAGAGCTCTGCCCTTTGGTCTCACCACAACCCCTCCTGGTGTTTACCAAGTGTATGGCGGTAGTAACAGCTCATCTACAACTGCAGGGTTTCTGGGTAGTCTCATACTTGGACAACTGGGTCATCACCTCTCTTACCAAGAATCTACTCGTTGAACCCAGGTACTCCTTGCTGCAGCTATGCACAGACTTGGGGATTACAGTGAATCTTAAAACATCCAAGGCACAACCAGTTCAGTCACTAGAGTTCATTGGAGCACTTCTAGGCACCAAACTTTAAATAGCAAAGCTCCCTCAGACAAGAATTACATCTCTTCACCAACAAGCATAGGAAGTCTCATCTCACTAGAAGCCACAAGCAAGACTAATTATTTGCCTTCTGGGCTCCATGGCATACTCAATTACATTAGTTCCACTAGCCAAATTCTTTACATGGGTACTTTAGTGGACCCAATGTTTAATTGGTCAATCAGGAACCAGCCCATGTCTTTGAGAGACATTGACGGACATTTGCAGAGTCCCCATACAGTGGTGGTTAGACTCTGAATATTTTACAGGGATGTCCTTTTATTCTCCACCCCCCCCCCAAGTGCACCGATCATGGTTGTTTCTCAACTGGGGGGGGGGGTCATTACCTGAGAAAAAGGTCCAAGGTGTATGGTCCCAAACAGAGGTCAGTTTTCACAGTCTGTGTCCAAAAACACAGTCAAGGATAATAGAAAAAAATAGCGTGCACTCGTTTATTATCCGCTTTCGTCCGCAGACTTCATCAGATTAAAATTCATCTCTACAAACATGATATATATAACAGTGCTAATCAGAAAATCATTAAATAATTAACTTAATTGATAATTGAAAACTTTTTAAAAAGACAGAATTAAGAAAAACCTGAAATAATGTCAGCATTTTTGTTAACTGACAAACCTCTGTATTTTAAGAAACATTTTACATTTATAGTGTCGTTCAAGCCCAGTGGTGTATCTGATTTCAATTTAATCTGCCATAAAGTCTCACGTTGTTCTATATAATTTTTAAAATCCCCCCCTCTAAGATCAGGATATACAATTTCTAAAACTGAAAAAACAAATTTCTTAAAAACAGAACAACTAACTGAATGCCTGTACAAGGCATTAGTAGCATCTTTTTGACGAATAGCATAAATATGTTCTCTAATGCGCACTTTAAGATGCCTAGTCGTCATCCCCACATAAAAAGCAGAACAACCAGAACACAAACTAATATAAACAACACCTTTGGTGTTGCAATTAGCAAAGGATGGCACAGCTATAATTTTTTGATAAGTATCAATACTAATGTAAGGACCCTCAGAAATGTAACGACAAATATTACATTGTTGGCAAATATTCATTCCTTTTTTATCAGTAGGAATAATAACCGAATTGTTATCATGAAACTCTAACATTTTCTTTAAACTATTATTGTTCCTTGAAACAAAAAAAGGTCTGTCTCCCAACACGTTATATAACTCCAAATTACCTCTGATAATCCTCCAGTTGTTTCTTAATATTTGCTGAATGTGTTGACTATCCAGTGTCATCTCAAGTGTACAAATCAAATTAGTGTTCATATTATTATTAGAAGAAACACTATCAAAATTCAAGTCTCTTACAGTTTTATAATCTAAAAATGGCTTATAATCATTTGTATATTTGTTTTTAATTTCATCACTAACTTTTAATAAATCAGGTTTGGAGTATCCCCTATCAACGAACAACTTGATAATAAATTCTAACTCATAAATAAAAACCTTATACTTAGAAGTCATGCGGCTTGCTCTTATAAATTGCCGTCTAGGAATATTTTTAACAATATGTCTAGGGTGGTTACTAGTATAATGCAAATAATTGTTGTTAAACGTCTCTTTGCGAAAAATGCGACTACGTATGCTATGATCTTCTAAATCCCACCAAAGGAATAAATCTAAAAAATTAACTTCTAAACCAACACAATCTTTAATAAATTGGAGATAAGTAGAGAAAGAATTAATTTCTGAAAGAAATAAATTAGCAGTATGTGAATTACCTTCGATGATAAAAAACAAATCATCAACATAACGGCAAAAAAAGGGGATGCAAAATTTCTTCTTTAAATGGGGTAAAAATTCATACTCCCACCAAGCCATAACTAAATTGGCAAACGCTGGAGCAGCAGGAGACCCCATTGCAACTCCCCTCTTTTGCCTATAGTAGGTCTTATCAAAAATGAAATAATTATTCTCTAAAATGATATCCAAAAAACCACAAATGGTGGAAATGACACATGTAGTTAAACCATAATTCTTTTTGGATAAAAGACAGCGTACAACTTCAACACCTTCAAAATGCGGTATAGAAGTATATAAAGATACTACGTCAACTGTTAACATAATATGTTTCTGATAATCAAAATCTCCACTTAACAAAAAACTATTTAATTTACTCAAAAAATGCCAAGAGTCTCTGACAAATGAGACTTCTTGTTTCAAACATGTTCCTAATACAGCATCAATAACAAGGGAAATGCCTTCAGTGACAGAATGGGGAGAAGACACTATTGGTCTAATGGGAGGATCTATCAAACATTTATGTGTTTTGGGAATCCCAAAAATGACCCCGATTCTAGCTTGTTGTATAGTGCAAAAATCAAAAATCTCATAATTAATGTTGCCAGACATTAAAGCATCATATAAAAATGAATTAATGTCTTTCTGTTTCTGCAAAATTTGATAAAAACTAATAATTTCATATTCCTCAGTATTACTTAAAATCTCACGCATCTTCAACTTGTATGCTTCTTGTTCCATAACAACTGTGTTACCACCCTTGTCACTTTTCATAAACCTGAGTTTTTTGCATAAACTTTTTAAGTTATAGAGTGCTTTAGTTTCATTGAAATTCAAATTAGAATGAATGTTAGATCTAATTTTAAACATATGTTGTAAATCTTGGATGCATAAATCTTCAAATACTCTGATGGTGTGATGTAGTGAAGGAGAAAAAGAAGAAGGTTTAACTAAAGTTTTGTTATTTACAGAGATGTCATTCATAATGTAAAATAAATTTAACTTTCTTGTATATTTTTTTGATTTCTACAACAGTGTTGCTGTAATTGGCTCTAATGCCAGGAACAAAATTCAATCCATAACTTAATATTTTTAACTCAGTTTCACTAAAGCAATAATTGCTTAAGTTAACAAGGCCAAATTTGTCATTAACACAATTTAGGTTTCGTCCCCCGAAGATCCTGAAGCAAGAAAAGTCCGGCTTCTTGTTAAAATGGACTGCTTGTTTCCCTGGTTTTTCTTGCTGAAAAAAACAGAAGCAGAACCTTTAACAGCTGATTTAGGACCAGTCACTGCTTTATTTTTAACATTGTAATCTTTGTTGGAATCTGTAACAGCCACCTCTTCAGTAGTGCCAACTTGATTGACAACATTCACAACATCTGAAGTCAAATCAACCTTAGCAGGTTCACTGCCTTTCGTTTCATTACAAGGAGCAAGAGACAACCGTTGCTCAACCGTCGTATTAGTAAAAAGACGTTGGCCAGACATATTAGGTTTGGAAGTCACTGAACTATAAGTTCGATTTTTACCATAATTGAATTCTTGCCCATAATTGCCAGTAAGGCGATAATTGCCAACATCATTGGTGTTATTGTGATACCTTTTGTTGACAAAATTATCGTAAGCAGTATGATTTTGATACGCGGCAATGTCCCGCGTTAATTTTGAAAGCTTCCGCCCTATAATTTCATTAGAATGGTTCTCAACCTCAATACATAATGAATTAAAAAATTCAGAATACGTGTCACCAAGAAACATAACTTTTAAATTAGTTTCAATGCCGATAATCTCCTCTTTAAGAAAACCCATTTTCACGTTATTATTGTCAATGAGCAGACTAAGTAAACGCAAACCTGCATCATTGAAAAAAGTTACTAGATTCTCAAAAAACGGGTCGTCAGCAAAGACCCCATTAGGACATTTAAAAAATCTTAGTCCCTTAGGGACTATGTTTAATTCTATACAGCGTAAGAAGTAACAATTTTCTTTCAAAGTGTGGATTCGAGCGTTCTTTACCCAAAACCTCATCTTTGTCAACACCGACTGTGTTGCCCAAATCAATCACGGTGTCCATTTCCTCATACACTTCTTCTTCGGGACTCGAGGCATTCGCCCCTGCTCTCCTATCGCGATAATGGTCACACTTACGTTGCTTGCTTCGTTCGTCAGCGTTGGATACCAAAATTTTAAGGGAATTCTGAATCTCCACCAAAGTGGAAACCAACAAGTTATTAAAACCAGCGTTATTGTTGGAATTAACATTGTTAGATGATGGTGTTGGATAAATAGAAATGTCCAACAACGGGTCTTCGTTGATACCTTCATTAACCTCGGCCATGGCAATAACAAAAACAAACCCAAAATCAAAAAACTTGTAAAATTCAAAAAATAAACCACAGTCAAGGATAATAGAAAAAAATAGCGTACACTCGTTTATTATCCGCTTTCGTCCACAGACTTCATCAGATTAAAATTCATCTCTACAAACATGATATATATAACAGTGCTAATCAGAAAATCATTAAATAATTAACTTAATTGATAATTGAAAACTTTTTAAAAAGACAGAATTAAGAAAAACCTGAAATAATGTCAGCATTTTTGTTAACTGACAAACCTCTGTATTTTAAGAAACATTTTACATTTATAGTGTCGTTCAAGCCCGGTGGTGTATCTGATTTCAATTTAATCTGCCATAAAGTCTCACGTTGTTCTATATAATTTTTAAAATCCCCCCCTCTAAGATCAGGATATACAATTTCTAAAACTAAAGTTAATTATTTAATGATTTTCTGATTAGCACTGTTATATATATCATGTTTGTAGAGATGAATTTTAATCTGATGAAGTCTGTGGACGAAAGCGGATAATAAACAAGTGTACGCTATTTTTTTTTATTATCCTTGACTGTGGTTTATTTTTTGAATTTATCAAGTTTTTTGATTTTGGGTTTTTCACAGTCAGTGTATTGGAGATTAGAGCAGGCCTTTCAGGACTGTCTTTCCTTGGGAGTAATTTCTATTCAACATGGCAGTAGTTTAGTACAGGGAGGAACCAGATCATATCCATTGTGTCCAGAAACCTTGGGAGTGTGACAATAGGCAATGTGTTTTTGCCATTTTCTAATAGCTGCCCATATCCTAGGGAAATCCAGTATCCTGGTAGACGGTTTGAGCAGGTCTTTTCTATTCCCTCATGAATGGCCCTTAAACCCATTAGTAACAGAGTGGATTTTCAGCCTTTGGGTCCAACTTACTAGCACAAGATGTAGGACAGTTTGGTGAATTTATACTGAAAATCATATAAAACCCTGAGTTAGAACTATTTGGTGCGTCTTAACTGAAAGATATAAAATAAAATCCTTTCAGAGGCTGTATGTAACTTGTGTCTGTATTAGCCCCGCTCCACTCACCCTCACTGTGCTCGGGCTCGCTCTGCGCCCCATCCTGCCCCCAATTTCCCCCACCCCCTGTACTGCTAAATTTATACTACTTTAAGCCACTCCCCTTATGCTAACTACCAATCAGTGCCTCACACATCACTAAACAGCCCTCTCCTCTCGAGCCCATTACCTTTTCCTCCATTCCTCCAAACCCTGTTGGCACAGTCAACCCTGATAATTGGCCAGCCCCCTTTACATAATGCAAACAAATAAAACAACACTAATTACCTTACTGCCTCTACTATTTTTATTTCATCACCTTACTGCCTATGAACATAAATTTTATCTATGTATTCATTACCCAAAAGGTCATGCAGCCTCCCATGACTTCTCACACAAGACTACACACTTAACCATCCTCCACACACCCGATCTACTACCCTCAACAAATTATCACCCTTGTAAAGCCACAAAATGCAATCCTAAAGACAAACCCCGGGATTCATGAAGCTTGCGCCAGGCGTAGCGTAGGCAGTATAATGCCAAATATGGCCGCCGAGCGATTCAGGTACGATCCAATTCCACATGCACTACCAGCGTATGCCAGATCTGCACAGCTCTCGGCTCATGTATGGTAATCACCCCATGCGCCTTAGTGCAGCATGCAAATGAAGGTACATAGCGATTCATGAAGTGGTGCAGGCGTAGCCTAAGCATACAGAAATATAAACCAAAAAAAAAAAAAAAACAGTTTACATTTTTCCAAACAGAACATCGGAGCCATGAAAGCGGACCAAACTTACGTATTACAAAGTTTACATATGCCAATGGCTAAATATACAGCCAGTAGCATAAAAAAACACGCACAACGCATAAAAAATAACATTTAATGTCATGGCCACACTAAAGCAAAGTACAACTGCAGGGCATGTGTGCGCAGACGGGAACACAAGGAAAATGTATACCGATGTCATAAAATTGCAATGTAACACAAATCATTGCGCCATAATAGTCAATGGAATGCATGCTACACCACAACCAAGGTGCAAGGGTTGATAAGGGTCTGTGACAGTGTTCGGCAAGGTAACTATGAATTAGTAGTCAATGCCATGCAAATGAGGCAAGTAATACTGAATCGCAAACGTCCCGCTGGCCTAAGGATGTACCATACGGTGCAGCGGCACAACATCGAGGAGTGGCCTGGAGGTATACATGACATCAGCAGTGGGGTGTGCCACCGTAAGCTGTAAGCACATTGGAGCATTGCTAATCCAGGTTGCCCGTTGCTAAGCAAAGCCGCAGCATAGGGGTGTGGATGTCGCCATAGCTTTGCTTAGCTGAGAACACACATGGTGACCAAAAGCGCATGTGTACGTGGATGACAACGCACTCGAAACCCGGTAAATGGCTGCGCGCAGCGCGCACCACAGCTGAAACAAGAAGGTTACAGGAAGACAATAAGGAAATGCAGTAGGGTAATTGGAGTACAACTGAGTAATTAACACCTATTAACTCACAGTGGGCCATTGACGGTAGCTAACAAGGCTGCTAGTAGCAACCTGCAGAACAGGATAGGGGAAGTGCTGAATTGCAAAGAAAAGAGAACTGTCACTGCAGAGCAAAGCAAACCTGCAGTAGATTGGCTATAGAACACATTTCGCAACACAATCCTGGGTTGGGAAAGTACAAAACAAGAAAGCTGGCTGCTGAATGCATGCCTTACAATGGAAGGGGAATCGTTATGAAAAGTGAAGGCAAGGGCAAGAGGTGATCCACGGCAGCTAAATGTAATTCAACACCAAAGGCACCACAATAGCAGTACCTGCGGTAAAACACATAAGTAAGATACTTTGCAGCTCTGATTGTACATACACACCCTATGACATCATCAGTGTCCAAAGCACAATAGTATAAAGTGTGAAGGCACCTCACACACACTCGTGTATTCCCAAACACTGAACCAGCAGTGTAAACAGATGGGGAACTTTTACAATGTACTTGTTGGGAACTGCCATAGCTGTGATTCATCACCATGTGTTGGAGACTGAAGGTGGTGTGGAGAATGATGCTGACCACCACCTCAGGCCCTGGAGGAGGAGAAGAGTGTTCAGACCAAGAGTAACCTACCAGGGGCCAAACGATCTGGAGATAGAGCTTTACAGGGTGGACAGAGACATCATACAGCAAATCGTTGAGCTGTGTTGGCCACACCTCAGAGCCAGAAACAACAGAGGGGAACCCATCCTAGTGGACATGAAGGTATGTGCAAGCTTGAGAATACTAGCCACAGGTACCTTTCAAAGGCCAACTGGAGATATCATGGGGATCTCACAGGCATCAGCATCCAGGGTACTCCACCAGTTCCTGGATGCCATGTTACCACATGCCAATGAGCATATATACTTCCCCCGAACTCGGGAGGAGTTGGCCAGCGATATGCACCTCTTCCACCATGTGGCAGACTATCCGGAGGTACTGGGTGCAATAGACTGCACGCACATACATATCAATTCACCACCTGGTGAGCATAGTAGGCACTACATAAACCGCAAGGGATGCCACTTTATTAACTGCCAGGTCATGTGCAATGCCCAGGGCATTATCACGAATGTGTGTGCCGGCAGCCCTGGAAGCTACCATGGCTCTCGCATCTGGCATGCCTCACAGCTGTACCAGGTATTTGTCAGTGGGGACATCTCATATGGCCACCTTGTGGGGGATGCTGGCTATGCACTGGAGCCGTGGATGATGACTCCCATCAGAAATGCACACACACCCATGCAAGAACGCCATAATGAGGCACACTTACAAACCAGAATCATCATAGTGCGTGTTTTTGGGATGCTGAAATCACGGTTCCATTGCTTGGACATATCTGGTGGAGCCTTGCAGTACTCTCCAGGCACGTGTGCCCACATCTTCATAGTATGTGCCATGCTACATGATATGATCTTGCGGAAACAGCTGCAGCAGGGACATAATGGTGAAGGCCCTCACAGCCCACCGCAATTGCCAAGAGCATCACAGGCACAGAGGGATTCAGACCACGAACACCCTGTGCCAGCCCCAGTAGGCAGATGGGGTGTGCCCAGTATGCCCATGCCTTGGCAAAGAGGGAACGTATAGCACACACACTGACAGTGTAGGCCCCTATGGACTGATGCACTTCTCCACCTGCGCACACAGTAAAATGGATGGCACACACACACGACCACCTGTAAATTGTCATGTATAGGTGGTCTACTGTGTGCATCCTACATAGGCAGCCCTCAACTATTGCACACACAACAGCTATTGGTACAAGGTAAGTCAACACCTGAACAGTAAATTAAACTAACAGCATGTGTTGATACTGCATGTATAGGTTCCTAGGTACATCGGTAGGTACATGCCTGATTGTCAGAGGCCATTCATCAGCCTAGCCAAAATGCGTCTGCTGTCGCCACCCCATTGATTAACTAACTGTCCCTCTGTAGAGCAGAGCCAATTGCGGGGTCCCTGGAGTGTAACCACTGTTCCCCACCCACTCTGCAAGGATTCCCTGGTGTATTAATGAGGGGCTCCATATAATGTAATCAGGGATGTAATACCAAAGCATGAGGAGTACCCATGACAGGTGTCTGTCACCCCAGCATTCTCCAGTTATGGTTGTGGCAAGGTGTAGCACATTACAGTGTGTGGCTCACTGAAATTGATTCCCATAGCTGGAGCACATCCATTAAGCATCACTTGGACATATCATTAATAGGTATCATCCATATGTAAACTAACTGAGTTACACATTTGTTTGCAGTGTGGAGGAACAGCCATAGTACAGTCCACATACTAAACACCATAACACTTGTACATATCCCAGATGCCCCAGTGGTAAAGCCACTGACTGTCTCGTGCATGTTCCCGGTTCCACAACCTGCAAGGGCTGTTACGTAATTCCGATGTCCCGAATAATGGATGTTGGATGCAGGTCATTAGAGCACGTTTAAGCACATGTTAGTGGGTTTATGCGCCGGCAAGTGCCGGTAAGCGTAGTTTAAACATGACTACATGGAAATGTGCAAAACAGGTCTATGCTTTGCTGAATATCGTGCAGATCATGGGCAAAGCTGGCCAGAACCACTGAAATCTGCATTATTCACCCTTGTACTAATAGTGCCTGCTCTGATAGGTAAAACGACCACTGCTAGGAGTAGAACGTGCAACCATGTACGCAATCACCTACAACTAAGCTACCTGAGATGTACCAACGGCAGGTGTGTATTGTGACAGGTTAAAACAGAAAAGGGCGGAGTTCGGGAAATAGTATACACTGCCATGTACCCAACGAAAGGTGTGTTCTCTCTCTCTCTCTCTCTATATATATATATATATATATATATATATATATATATAAAATGTAGAGATGGAAAGGGTGACAGATATATGTCGATATATACGGATATACATATATATGCAAATATATATATATATATATATATAGGTTAACAACATGTACACAACCATGGAGGTACATATAAATAGGATACTGCCAAATACCGAATGCTTTACATACCGACACGTGTAATCACGAGGCTTAAAGACCGAAAGACCACAGTACCGGAACACTAGAACCGCGAGTACTATTATCTCGATGTTAAGGGACATTTAGTTAGTGCTTCTGGTGCTGCGGTCCAGGTAGGTACTGTGTTTGTGTGTTTCTGATTGCTGTAGTGCGTGTAAGTGTGTGTTCCGAGTGCGGTGTGTGTTTCGGTGGGACTGTAATGTGTGTGTGTGTGTGTTTGCTTTGTGTGTCTGTCCGTGCTATCTCGGAGGTAGATTATTACAGTCGGTGTGGTGTGGGGGGCGCAGCCACCCACATGGGCTGTGTATGGGGCATGGCCACCTGGCCATACGTAGTGTAGGATGGTTTGTTTGGATGTGATGGGTAGCAGTATGTGTGTATGTGTGTGTGTGTGTGTGTGCTCTGTGTTTGTGTTAATTCCGGGAGTTTGACTGTCGCGAGTTTGAGTGTTCGGTATTGTGGGGTTTGGGAGTCTGTGAACGGTAATGTGGTTGTTGGAAATGTGTGTGTTCCTGAATCCTTGGGTATGCCGTATCAGGCAGCTGAATCTTCAAATATGTATGCAACATGGACCATAGCAATCACACATTCCGCCACGACCGAACGTTATGAACAAAGGATATGGAGACTATATTATAGCAATAATCCACGCCTGGGTGTGGGTAATGCTTGATTTACCCACGATTGTCTTTGTTTGGCCACTCTGGCTTCGCCCTCGTGAACAAACCACACCAACCGCGGGTAAATTCACCATTACCCATACCCAGGCATGGGTTACTGCTATAATACACTATTACAAATATATGCTATGGACATAAGCTAAACATAGGATTACCACCTGTCCCACCTTGCGAGGGGCATTCCCTCTATGTGCGGTAGTGTCCTGACCAAAATGAGTACAAATACTAATGCCGTACAATCTTGAGACAATTCTGCATGTTCCATAGTTAATGTAATGGTTGCATAAAATAGTCATCTGTATCTAACGTACCTACATGTAACAAGAAACAGGATAAGCAAGTAAACCGCTACAAGAATATAAGCTTTTATATAGGCATATATGTAAAGTTCTATACTTTGTACTGACCGTGGGTATGTGTCGGCCACTAAAATCTGATGTGTGTCCTGCAAATGTTCCACTATGGCCATTTAAAAAGGTGGCAACCCAAGACAGAGGTTCAGTCACCAACACAACTCCAATGAGTGCAAATATCTGTGACAAATATACGAGACAGCTTTCATGTAGCAACATTTCATTACATACCGATGTATTTCCGAAGGGATTGAAGGACCAACATCACCTGCATGCTATATAGGAACCAATTAACAATGGCTTAATGAATAAGCCTGCAGTAACCATAGTATTAGTCTACTAAATGATAGGTCTTCAGTTAGGGAAGGAGCCCTCACACACGTATGGAATATGTATAAATGCAATTCCTACACACCTTCATCTGCTTTGTACACCCACCTACATCTCCCCCACACCCGAAACAATTGCAATACAGACTGTAATAACATCACAAACATCCACTCACTCTATGACATCTGCAGAAGCCTTAACATACCTTGTGAGACGCACTATAATGGCCCTATGTGAAATCGTTGCTGTTGTGCAATGTAACAGACTCCGATGTTACAGGATTTGTTTGCAATAATCCTGTATCAGACAGCTGATATAACAGCGACAGTCACATGTAGAACTACATCCTCTAGCCGTTACACACAATCCATGGGCGCCATGAAGTTAAAATATCTCTGTGTCTCTCCATATAGCTGTTGCAATTCATCACAAACAACACATCCAGGCCGTCTTCCTCAAAGGTAGGGCAAAGGGACAACGCCCAAGTGGAGTATTCAATTATACCCCACTGTTGCCATGTAATTGGCTAATGGAGTAGCTGCACGGCTGATGTGCATGTAATCTACTGCGGAACACCAGTTGGTGGCAGGATACCACGTTACTGGTATCTATATATAAAAGGATGGTTTGTCATACATTCAGACCGTATGTACATACAAGAAAACCGTTAAAACAGAAAAGGAATAGGACTGATATTGTAAACTCGGACTTACTAAGAAGGTATGTAGAACACTCAGTATGTTAGTGTATGTAGTGCCTGTTCTGTATTAATGAAAGTGTACGCAAACATATAGTGGGAAAAGGTATTATGTAGTGATGAATTGTTGATCATAGCAATGCTCGTAGAAATTGTGTGTACCGCTGCGGGTCACAAGGTAAACACCTCATATACAACAAGGGATGCTACATAAGGACTTTAAACACAACAACTCCACTCCAGCCGCTGTCAGTGACAGAGTTTGTCCAACAAGTACGTGCCATAACAGGGGATAGTATATGTTGATATACTGTAACAGTAGGCATATGTATGGGTGTATAACTGAGAATAACATGTCTAAGGTGGTCCTGCTGTGCAATTATGATTTGCATTATGGGATATTGTTGCAAAAATGTGAAATTTACAGTATTGTAGGTAGATATGTCTAACATTTTACATATCATTACTGTTATATTATGCAAACATCAGGTATGTCTATTGGCATGTACAATACACAATAACAGGATACATATGACTTGTAGTCACCAGACAGTGTATCAGCATGATAGCTAATTGAAATGGAAGAGCTAGTCAATTATCCATGCATAAAGGACATGTAATAGCTTCTTAGGTTCATAGTTAGGTACTATGCTGTCTGGCCAAGTCCATTCGTAAGTCTAACTACAGTGTTTTCACTTGTGGCACCTCCCTAGGTTAGTGTCCTGTGCCTGTGAACAGCAGAGCCTTTCATTTCCTGCACCTCTGTACAGCAGAGCCACTGCAGTGATCCCTGGCGTACATGTCTGTCTCCCATCCACCCATCGAGGTATCTCTTGAAGAGTGCTAGTGAGGGTCCCTGCCTAATGTACATAGGAATCATGTTCCAAAGCATGGTGAGTGTCCGGGTCAGGAATGTATCCCTCCAGCATGTCCTAGTCATCATTGCATTTAGGTACATATCCCAGAGCATGTGGCTCTCAGTGGCTTTTGCTTATGTGGAGCATATCCATTAATATTGTTTTGGACATGGGCCTTGTATGTTCAGCAGAGATCACCTCTGAGTATGCAGTATGCAAATTACAGTTGGGGTTTCTGTAGTTGGGCTGCATGCGTCATCCTTCGGAGGTCAGTAATCCTCTTGATGTGGTAATGTTGTGGTATTTAAAGCCGTTGCTGTTGTCTCGTAAGGTACATCCCAAATGGGATGTTGTACCCTTTAATGTGTTTCATAAGTCATGAGTAGAGAGGTACAATGGCTGCCTTTGTTCTGGCTACAAACCCATTAGAGATTATGGTGGCCACTTAGAAGGATATCCACACCACCTTGGCAATATTGTTATCAAAGTAGTGGGTGCTATCTACTTGGGTTGTAAGATCCCTTATTATGTCTTATGTATGTAGGGGACTACCACCTATGTGATAGTCAGCGGGTGATTGGTGTAATCCAAAGGGGGTGTCTATGCACCTTGTGGCATTTAGCTTGAGGCCATGTTATTGACATCGGGTATCCGTCCCAGTGACACCCTTATGGAGGGTGTCTGTATCAGCTGGTGAATCAATCACGGCCCCTAGTTTGCAGTCGTCTGCAAACCTATTCAGGGTAAGTCCTTCTGTGCTAGCTTGTACCTCCGAGAAGCATATACCGAACATGAGGGGCCCTATGATCGAGGACTGAGGGACGCCAATTGTAACTCATTTACAGTAGGAACTAGGGTATGCTACCCTCACTGTGTGGGTTATGTCCGTGAGCCACTTTGCATAACATCTCGTGACGGAGGGGTTGATGTGCAGGTGGATGTGTATGTTTACAATACCAGAATGGGGAACGGTGTTAAAAGGCTTTGAGAGGACAAGGTAGGCTGTGTGGACCCTCTTACCCTCATCTACTGCCTTGGTAACTGTCTCACAGGACTCCACCAGGTTTAGGAGTCGTTGTCTGGCCCTAACAAATCCAAACTGGGTGGGATCAAAGGTTTGGAGGCCACCAATGTCTCTGTGAATGAGATCCATGATGATGTGCTCCATAGCCTTGCAGAACAGTCTAGTCAGGCGTATAGGGCAATAGTTCCCTGGTCCATTGTGGTGCCACCTTTGTGGAGTGTGATAACTGTTGCTGTGCACCATTCAGGGGCCACAATGCCTGATGCAAGGCTATTAGTGAATTTGATGCCCAAGTGGGGAGCCATTTCGTTCTGAAGTTCATGTAAATCGCAGCCTGGGATGTTGTACGGTCACATGGATTCTGTGTTCCTGGCTTTAGAGAGTGCAGCTTTGAACTGCGTAGTTGTGACCGCAGGGACTCTACATTGTTCCTGTATAGATTTGGGCCCTTTAGGGTGTGAGAGGGCTGTAAAGTTAGCACTGAACCTATCTGCCAGGATGTTGCCAATATCGGTCGGTTCTGTAATGTTCATGCCTAACTGCTGTATGTCAGAGCAGATTTGGGTATCGCCTTCGAGAGTTGTGACATACCTCTAGAACGCTTTGCGGTAGTCCTTGGAATGAGTTGCAGTAATGTTTACGTAGCTAGCTTTCGAGGATGTGATAAGGGATCTCAGATTCCTACTGAGGCTGTCCAGGGAGCTACCCCACTCATGGGATTGTACTCTACTTTGCAATAGTCTCCTCCTTCTGTTGTAGATTATGTCCATGACAGTGGACCACCAGAGTGGCGTCCGTTTTCTGGTGGGTACCATCATGGCTCTATTTGGGATAGCGTGAAACATGCAGTCGTGTAAGTGCTAATTAAGTGCAGTTGTGTATGATTCAGCGGTTGTAACTGCATTGTCCATCTGCACAGGTGTCATGACGTTTACTACTGCTGTCATAAGAAGCCTGACGTTGGCTTTGTAGAAATATTGTACTGTGTTTTCCATAAAGGGTGTGGTGCCGGGATATGGATAACCAGGGTGATTAGCGTACGTTCTTATCTGACCAACGAGGAGATAACCCCAGGTGTGGAACACCAGTCACACATGTTGGTAATGACCAGGTCTAGGATATTGTTGGCCCTGGTGGTGGTGTGGATAGGTTGATCCAGCCGATTGGGGGTTATGAATCCCAGAAAGCGTTGGCCTAATGTGTCGGTACATGAGTAGGTATCCCAGTTAATGGTGGGGTAGTCTCAGTCGCACATCCATAGTTTCTGTTTGAACCCTATTTTCCAGTACACCAAGCAGTGAGGACTGTTAACCACGGGGCATGGTGTGGAATCTGTAGCAAGCTACAATTTGTATAGCAGTTATGGCCACAGTTAGTTGCACTTGGATTACCTCTGATGCATTGTGCTAAGCAACCAGCCTGGAGGTGTGTATATCCTTGGGAAATATGGACACACCTCCGCTGTGGGTGTTCTGGTCCTGGTTACATGGCTGAAAGGTGTGGTCTGAGTAATAGCCTATTAGTGCAGGGGTGCTCTCAGGGGCCTAGAAGCAGGTCCCAGTCACTGCAGAGATATCGAAGTGGCCCATTACAAGGAGTACCTCGGGTGAGTGCGTTTGAGATGAAGATGTCAAGCATTGAGTAGCATTACCCTCAAGTTTTGCTTGCCTGTTCCTGTTATGGTGTTGAATATGTTATTTGAACCGTGCCTAAAACAGGCACCATAGGAGCAGCAAGAGCCTTAGACGTTGTCTGTAATCCCAGGGCCGACAGGTGCAGGCCATCTGTGCCAAAGCATTGTTTTCTGTCGACCATGTCATTCAAAGCAGACAGATACTGGATACCCTTGGAATGACACCAGAAGCATAGCCAACTGTTGAAGTGAATAATTCAGTCCTTGTACTGTGTTATCAGTCTGGACGAATGCTTCTCAGGGCTAGGGCAATACCTGCCTGGGCTACAAGATTGGAGAACTATTCCATGTCTCTGTACATGTAGTACAGGAAGTTACATCTCAGGGTATTCACACTAACATGGAGAATGACACCGTCATATTGTACCTATTGAGGAATGACCTGAGTGCATAGGTTATGTTGCGGATCCTGTTACCCGACAGCCAGCTGAAAGTGACTATCACCTTGTGTAGCCTGCTGAGTGAGACATCAGTGTGACCACCTATAGAGTCACCTATGATTAGTGTGTTGGGTATGTTATATCGCCCTATTGGCTGTAGTTGATGGGCACACTGAGTCTGTGTGCTATAAGTAATTGGTGTTGTGTTGGGTGATGGGGGCTGCCTGCATTTCTGCTTTGGAGTTCTCTGTTGCCTAGACAGTGTAGTATTGAGAGGCTCCGCAAATGTTTTAGTCTTACTATGTGTGGCCTGTAGTGGTGGAGATCTAGTGAGACTATGTGATGAGTGTGGTGTGATGCAAACATTTAACATCCCCACATGATTGTCAGGTTCAGTCTGGGTTGGAGAGAGCTTTACCTCCAGCATGGCTACATATGTGCATCTCCCACAGGTTGTAGTGTTGTATGTTAGGAGGGGAGCATTGACTGTGTACACGAGACAATTTCTATATTGCCTCATGATGCCCATATTCATCATATAGACAGGCGATAACACTGGGTTTTGACACTTGGACATGCCTTAATATTTAACTATTTCCCACTAGATATGTGAGGAAAGTGTGTACAACAGCTGTTTTACTCTAAGCAAGCGGGAAATGCATGTACAAACAGTGTTTACCTGTAGGAAATGAGGGGGATTGAGTGCTATAGTAATTAGTAGCTCATGAAGTGCTTACATGTTCTGAACAAGTGCTGAGCATGAATAAGCAATACAGATAGGGTGTCGGATAACATAAACACACTGTCCCCCCAACAGGTACACAATCACATATTCATGAACACTACAGAGCCCCTGTAACCATAACTATGATGGTACAAGGTGCACTCAGGTTGCATGTGACCTGTCCACATCCCTGGTTGTATCATACACATGTGGCAAAACAGTTTACTCTACACATACACATCATGTAAAACATAGCTTCATGTCAGTCTGTGAAAACACTGAATGTTGCACACCAACAGTTATTACAACCCACAAAGTGGAGACACCACTCATAATGGGAGGCACTGCACTATTACCCTGCTGAGTCTGGTCTGAAAGTCCATGAACCTTAATCAACGTATATGTTGTTAGAAGTACAGATGTAGATGACAGTACGGATGATTTCACACTGCATATCATACCTGTGACAGGACATAGGACATCATCACCCATACTGTGTTCCAACTACACTCAGTATACTAGATGTACCTTTGTATGTCACAGGAGTGTTCTGCCAGTGGACTGTTGACAGAACCAACACTACAAAAGGTGTCTGAGTGATATGTGCATATCACACCAGTGGCAGCTACAGTAAAAAGGGTTAATTTGTTGTACTCCCCCTTATTGTAGCCCATACCACACAGGCAAATGGGAGGCATCTGCGTATGTAAGTACGTGAATGGCTATGACCTAGGAGCAATAGCTGACTCAGTGTTGTGGACAACATACAGAATGGGCTTTGTGGGTGAGGTGTGTGACATATGTGCACAATTTGACAGCTGCATATTGCATTGTCACTACTAGGTTAATAACCCTGTACCCATGAACTACCACCTAGGCAGCGGTCAAAATAATGGACACTGTGTGTAAGGGATGGTGCTGTGCAGTTTACCTCCCTGAGCTAGTGACGTCACCAAGCCTATAAGGTAGTCATAAGAGGCAACCCTAGTCATGACAGGGTGCCATCCATGAGCATGGAGAGCATTGTACAGCCATACTCATCACTCAAGTGACCAGTATCGGATCACATATCACCTTTAAGGGGTATTGCCCATGTTTGGATGGGCAACACCAGCCTTCACAATCCTCATCTCCACTATGTAGCATGATGCCTACCCTGCATAAAGACATGTCCAACACTGTGATGTTGGACATGCTACATGTACATATCCTGATCTGAAATACATACATCATGGAGATCCATCTTCCTAGTACAAGGATCGCCACATGCTGGACAGATCTTGTGCCATACACGTTACATACACCTGCCATACTATGCAACCCTGTCCAGCAAAGCTGCACATTTCACCTCTGTCAGACATGGTGTGATGACCGCATGGTCGATGTATCATTAACCGTCTGGATCAGTTATGTGACACTGCTTCACCTGGCGCCAGAAACATGGCTGTCGGCTACAGCTATAAAACCTTACATCCTATGCTCATACATGGCCCAGGGCATACAGACTGCTACATGACCTTGGCCGTACATGCTATAGTTGATAACCATCCCTGCAAATACCATCCGGCTAGCCATTGTCCCATGTGTATCACATGTGCAACACAGGCGATACGTGGCAAGATGTTGAACTGCTGTACAGTGCCGTGTAGATGTATATGGCAAAACACATGCATGTAAAGACTTCATGTGCATGTCTGCATTGTCACAGGTCATGTCCGTTAAGGCAGTGTATGTGTTAAGTGACATACACGCAGCATCAAGGTCGACGGCATTAATGTGGACACATCCAGGCATGTGCTGATAGGTAAGAACACCAGTACAGGCAAACAGACATGCCCACATCAAGACAGCATCCACATGGAGTATGAGCAATGTAATCAGGTGACACACATCTATGGTGATAATATCCAATCCCCATTGAGTGTCACGTGTGTGACACAAACTTGTCAGTGTCATGAAGATTTGCAAAGACAACTGTTCATATGTACTAAATGTAATACACATGTATGTGCAGTTGTATCTCTGTGCATCTCTGAGATACTGTGACCTGTCCCTATCATTATTTCTTTCAGATATGCCTCGAGCAAGGCTCCCAGCCTATACCTGCTTGGAGGATGAGGCCCTTATACCTTACCTCCAAGACAGCCTTGTTTAGCCATGTGCCACAGCATGCATAGCAATGTGATGACCAGTGGCAGGAACTTCGCAGGAGGGTTAGTGGGTGGCCATAACCGCACATACCAGCAGGTGCGCAGACACTGCACGGACCTGATCAGACGTGCGAAACAGCATGCAAATGCAATCGCCAGGGAACAGGTGCAACAGGTGGTGGGCCACCAACCCAGCCCCCACTCACACGTACTGAGGAGCTACTGGCCAACCTGGGGACACCATCAGAACAGCATCCACAAACCCTAGCTGCCATCGTGGAGGTGGGTGTCTCTCAACCACTGAGCCTGGAGTTGCCTGTATGTCACTACTGCACATATAACTATTATATCCCATTTAGTTGCATGTATCACTGTACAATATGTAATGTAACATGATATGCAAGGCATGTATACACACATGCTGCATACTATAGTATGCTACTCTGTGAAGGCACACATGTGCATACTCCATAGTATATCCTATTGTAATGCCGAATGTGTTAACATGCACATTTCACCCTGTAGCTGTCATACTGTCATGGATAATGATCATACTGCTGTGTCAACCCTATATAGGTACCTCTGGCATTCCGCAGAGACAGCAGGCCATTGCAGAGACCGTTATAAGTATCAGGCAAGTTAATGCACAGATATATTCCCAATGTGGCCAGTTAACACATGTACACATAATGTATGGTCCGGTCACAATATACAGGTCGCATCTTTAATCCATCACACTGGCTACCCATGTGCAATACTTAAAACTAAGTGAAACACCGACATGAAACCACAGAAACTGTCATTGCTAGATGTGTGGACAGCTGTGCATACAACGGTGGAGGTGTTCAATGTAGGAGTATATACTACACATCAGAACTACAAATGTGGGGTACACAAACAGTACTTAACAGTGAGCTGGAGTATGGGCAGCCCACAGGATTCACCATTGTGGAATATGCCCCTGCAATGAGTGCACACATTGTGATGTGCCATCTGACATGTCCATGACATGTAGTGGTCCGGATGCAACATTGTCTCACTATCCCATAAAACACATACCAAACATACAACCCTTTGTCTGCATAACCCTGTGGGCAGTGGAGTATCTGACATCTGTGGGTGTATGTCATATGGTACAACACAGACATGTGAGATAGACGGCCATCACAACCGTTTGGCCATCACATCTTCACACATGGCCATGGAGGATGGCCAGAGACATGAAGCAACACACACAGTAGATGTGATGTGTTTGTGTGTACACCTTGTTGCACATTGGCTACACATGGTCCAACTATAGCCTTTGTTAAATGGTTATATTGCAGATGTGGAACACTGGACATCCTACAAGCTTGTGCACAGCTTGTGGAGGCGTCACTTAATTCGACCACATAAGATGTGTTGAACATCATGACTGTGTCACAGCATGACAGTAGTCACCTGTACAGCATCCACATACATACACAGACAACCACATCAGGCCACAGATACAGTACATTTCCCTTGCTGCTGTTGGACATCACTGTCAGCCGTTCACCTTGTGTGTGTGTGTGTGTGTGTGTGTGTGTGTGTGTGTGTGTGTGGTACACAAATGTCATGTGGGACATGGTGTATTGACAAGTCTGCCATGTGTGGACATGGTTGCCAGGCATCTAAGATATGTTAACAGATGTGCATGGGTGTCATCCGTATGTCCTTCGGTGACCTGTCACACATTACACATCATGGTTTAGTGTGTATACACCTCAGCGACGTGGGTCACAATCCACAGTATATATGTATTGTGTATGCACACAGTCATGGCTATGCACTGTGTGTGTAATCCACACTGTATAGCAATAGAGACACCTCATGATTCCATGCAATGGCACTGTGTCTATACTTCACACTGTATAGCAATTTAGACGCCTTATAATACCCTTCAGTGGTCATGCACATCTGCTAAAAGTGCATTTTATCTGTAGGGCGTACAGACAACACTGCAATGTGACACCATTACACCACTGTACATGTGTCAGGACACCATTGTGTCAAACATGTATGCATGTCAATGCACACGTCAGTAGATTACATGTCATACTACATGTTAATGTCAAGGTCATATGCCTCACATCAGCCATGTGTACTGTTAACCTGTGCTGGTCCACATGGTGTAACACAGGGATGCATGCTTACTACCATGATTGTGTGAAATGCATGGCTTCTGCCATGACACATGCTTGCTGTTATGAGCAACCCAGGGATGTATGATAACTACCACTATTATAGTCTGAGCTGCATGCCGTCTGCTGTATCCCATGCATGTTGCATGCCTTCTGTCAAATCACATGCATGGTGTGTGTGTCTGTCTGTGTGTCTGTCTGTCTGTGTCTCTGTATTGTATTGTAGAGTCTTTGTTTGCCTTCACAGGTGATGTCGGTACGTTACACTCCTGCGGTCCATCTGATGTTAGTGTCCCCACAGACTCTAGCAGTGATGATGAACATATGCTTGAGGCATAGGCAGGGTTGTCAAGGGCTGAATCTGTGCCATTGGTTGCCATTCCACCTATATCCCCCTCATCCCCACACACAGTTCTCATGCCAACACATACCCCATCACCAGTGGCCATAGAGGAAGGACAGCATGTGGTAGCTTGGAACAGCAACGTGTGGTGTGTATTCACACCATGGTGTCAGTCAAATGACTGGAGATGTGCCACACAAGCATGTGGCCAGTGCTGCTCGTAGGAGGGCATCTGCCCAACATGCCCCTGCAGGGCAGAGCGCAGCAGCTGGTGTCACCATACGCATGTTTCAGACTGTAATGGTGGCATAGGCACATGCTGAATGGCAGAGCAGAGAATGGCAGAGCCTTCAGAGGGCTGCTATCCATTCTTTAAACAACATCCAGGCATCAGCAAATGCTCAACAGCAGATTGCTGATGTTTTGGACAAACAATTGGGTGACATGGTTGGAATCCTTGACCGTGGCATGACAATCCGCGAGCGTGAGCTGTCTATGCTGGAACATCTGGTAGGAGTGAGGTGTAGGGCACGTGGACGTAGGCCAGCTACATCACCTGGTGCAGGTCTACGTGAACGAACTACCTCACATGCCCGCTCCCATAGTGGCAGTAGCAGCAGCAGTGCAGCTGGTGCTGCGCTGTCCACACCAGGACACAGCAGGCCACGTGGACGTGGCCCTGGACGGTCCCAATAGGGACACAGTTCCAGTGGACATGTGTCATCGGACAGTACCCAATCTGTACATCTGCCTGGTAGTGCCCGTGCAACCCCTGGCAGGTACAGGTCACGTGTCCATGGCCGGACACCATGAGCTGTAAATCCTGGTCTGTACAATCTGGAGCTGTCAATAATACCCCTGTGTAGGCCAGACACATGGCAGAACTGTGTGCACACATACACGCACACACCAGAAACATCTGTAGGGCACCGCAACACTCACATGCATAACAACCACACATGGCCAATTAGCTCACAGGCCCTAACCCATACACATGATGTCATCCACTGGTGCAGCCTAGGCCCCTGGCAAACATTAACACCCTGTGCATATGATGATGCCTGTGCCGCATCCCTGTCATCCACACCATTGGTGCAGGGACATGCTCATATGGTCTGATGCACAGGGTGAACAGAATAGGGAGATAAGTGTAGATTACAATTGTTGTGTATTGTTGACACGCAGCAGAGATACCATGTAGTACATGTTTAGAATGCATTGTTTTCTGTTCGCGGTATGTGTCTTGGTAACAACTGTAACAGAATGTCGGTAATGATGTCCTGCTCCCCTCCTTCAGGTCTGATTGCATGTGCTGTTGAGTACCAGTGTTTGCAGTTTCCCATGTGTAAATGTGGAATACTCACAGACATGTATGGCAATACCAGCATGCTATACGTAGCTTCAACCTCACTGTTAGAAAGGCTGACATTCCAGAGATGTCTACACATCTACTGATCCAGGAGCATGTGATCTGTGTACTTAGCTACAGTGGCTAGAGACGTGACATCCAAACCGGGTGACATCACAGGTACAATTACATGGGGCGGGGAGTTTACATAGCTGTCTAACTGATGACAAGGGTCGATGCCAGTTGATAGCTTGAGGCCTCACTGTGTAGCAGTAATACACATTCACATTACAGGATGAGAACACACAACTACACACACATATACACACACATGTATTCAGACACAGTAACGCGCCCACACTCACGGGGTCAATGACACTGTAAGCCACACACACAGACACACTTGATAGTGTTGAGATGAGGACCCCTGCCTATGTGGTAATCACCATTACAGTACTGTGCACCCACATGATGCGACACAGAGAATGAACATGTACAGGTAGTCAGTAATGCCCAACATCGAAGGCATCAACAGGGTAGTAGATTGCATCACCTGGAGAGGTTAGGGGTCCTATCTGTTCACTATGGTAACATGCATCCTCACTCCATTGACAAGACAGCCATACATACATACACACACACACACACACTGTGGAGTCCACAATTGAATGCACCTATGTCGTGCACATACAGATAGCTCACGTGCGTGATACACACCCCACCCCTGCCTGTGTCTTGCTTTCTACATTGCAGTATGTACAGATGTCTGCAACAGTGTACAGGGGTGTGTAACAATTGGGATGTATTCCCCACCATACGTGGCATATATGGACACACAAGCAAACACACATGGCAGTACTGTGAATCAAACACCTGCTATCTTATGATATGTATGACAGACATGCAGCAGTATTGCCCGCATTACAATGTGTACCAATGCTACTTTTGGCATTTGTGCTGATATATGCACACGGGAGGTCTTAAGTGTTACAGGTGTCAAGTGATTTACAGTCAGTGATACCCTGACCGCTGTGTAGGTTGTATGTCTTCCCCTTCAATTAACAGAAACATAGCTTAGAGTTTGCTCATGTTATGGTAGAACGGCTTGTGACACACCTGTGAGCTGTCTTCAGCAAACATCCATCTACAAAGTTGGCCCACCACTTTGTCCACACATCCGTCCATACCTGATGTACATCTTACCGTACTGTCAGTATTTCACCATATACAGTTGGCAATGATGGGGTTGCATTGCAACTGCATGTTGTAGTAAGACATAGATCACCTGCAAACATTAGCTACTTGCACACACATGGTAGCTGAATGCATACCACTACATGTACATGTGTGTAGGTCCTACATTCCTGTCATTTAGCCATGTTTGTAGGCATTGCAATTGGTGGACATGGGTGATGACATACATGACACATGGACTGTTGTATGGTATGGTAGTTGTCATGGGTAACCAGTACAGAGGGAATGTTAACTCAGTCAACATTGCTATCACACCTTATGTACTGTTAGCATTCAACAGCCATGGACCTACCTTCCATGTGCATGTCTGTAGCCACCCGTCTCCACGAAGGACAGCAACAGCTATGCTATGTACATATGTGTTGTGTGTGTGTGGGGCATGTACATATCCACGGCAGGTACATGTATGTCATATCCAAACATGAGTGTGTTTACTGGTGTACAGCAACAGTCATCTGTTACAGCTGTATATGACCCAGGGCCCCTGTTATGTGTACAGCCGACCTGGTTACGAACAGTGGTATCATTGCATTGCCTAACACATGATGCAACTGTGTCAGTACATGGGTAGTCTGCACAGTTGCTGTAGAGCTAGGTACAGTCCACTGGTCATGGGTCATATGATGTACTAATATATGTTCTGCCACATGTATGGATGTGTGTTGCTGGTCCAAGGACATGGTGATGTCTAAGGGCTACATCCTAGAATGTGGCTTTTGACACTGTGATCTGCACCTGACACATCTCTGAGGGCTTTTGAGGATGTACTAGTCAGTAGATGTGAGTGTCCTTCATGTACATGGGGACACCACCATCTGGAGCGGTCCATAATGGTGTTATGGCCCACATGTCTGTATCCGAGGTATACAGTGGTAGTGCTATTGTGCACAACTGAGCCTTCAGCCAGGTGTTTCTCACTGCACAGATGTCAGTATTCCCCATTGTTGGATCTAGATTGGCAGCTGTGATTACGAACACATCTAGCACTGTTTAGCATACACATACAATGCAGTTGTCCTCTAGGTGTCAGGGTGTTAACCTGGTCTATGGGCATTCATCTATGAATAGCACTATATGGGCGAAGTAGCCACTCCTGGCAGGACATCACGGGTGGTATTAGTGTGCCAGGTTTAGATTGGTACATCTAAGGTGACTGATAGCAGCAGACGTATAGAAGACCGGTGTCAGATATATGTAGTGCAGCGTTCATGCTAACAATGACAACTGTCGACACACTGTGCCCTTCCGTGTTTAGAATCAGAGTGCATACAAAACAGCCCTTTGCTACTAAGTGTGTGAGCATGCCCAGTATGACGTTGTGTAGATGGACACACAGTGCATTTCAAACGGACGTGTGCTGCTAAGTGTGTGAGTATGCCCAGTGACACTTTGTGTTGGTTATGTGCCTCTATGTGTATGGGCATGGCCATTGTAACCCTGTATAACGATAGTGGTCGTCCAGGCAACAGATGGCCATACCCCACTTCAGGATGGATTCCTACATTGAACACACTGGTTCACAGGTATGTACATCGTAACTGCCAGCATCCATGTCTATGTCCACATTCCTAGAAGGTCATATTGACCGTCTTGAAAGGTGTAGTGTCTGTGGCACGTCTCGTATCTATGTAGTGTTGTAATAGTGTTCCGTAGATAGGCAGTTGTCCTGATCACACCACTGGCATGTGTTTGTCTCTGTCTGCCTGAGGACAGTAATATGCTTTTAGACTGCTCACACTCCATACAATCCCTATCGGTGTCTTTTCCATTGCTGATGATGTCACCCATCTAGAAGTATGCCTGTGGGAGTGCTGTGTCCCAGTAATCTTGGTAGCGCGTTCTGTAATTGCGTAATGCTATAGTGTGATAAGGTAGTTAGGTCTGTGTTCTAATCCCAGCCATGCCAATTGTGTGTGTGTGTGTGTGTGTGTGTTTCCATCTGCCTGGGGACAGAATAATGCTTTTAGACTGCTCACAAGTCCATACAATCCCTATCGGCGTCTTTTCCATTGCTGATGATGTCACCCATCTAGAAGTATGCTTCTGGGAGTGCTGTGTCCCAGTAATCTCGGTAGCGCGTTTTGTAACTGCATAATGCTGTAGTCTAGGTGTTCTATTCCAAGGCATGACAGGTGTGTGTGTTTGACAGTCATATCCTATGTGTTGGTATCTGTGAGTGGCTAGCTCCAGGATGTGCTGAGCGTGTTTTGTTGTTTTCCTTTATAGTGTCCATAAATGTCACAATCGCCCAGGAGACTGGGTTGGCAAGACATTCGCCAATAGGTCTGGTGAGTAAATGTCAGCAGCCCTAATCTTGCCCTTAATACAGTCTGAGCCGTGTGACACAACGAAACACACTTGCCTTGATACTAACACCAGTACATAATGCAGGAGGCGCATGTGGTTTCCTTTTCATTCTTGTCTAATGCTTTGGTGTCACGTGGTCCGCTGTTGTGATATATATTCTAGATCTACATATGTGTGTGTGTATATATATATATATATATATATATATATATATATATATATATATATATATATATATATATGTGTGTGTGTGTGTGTGTGTGTGTGTCGACATTAGCACACACAAATCTACATGATGGAATACATGTCCTATACTGCTGAATGCCTGTGCTGGATGATCTGTACGTGATCACCTTGGATGTATGTATATCTGCCATGGCTTAGTGGTAAAGCACATTGTCTGTGGTGTGCAGGGTCCCGGGTTCGAGGTGTGTAGAGACCAGTTATTTTGTTACTGGGAAGAACAAGGCACATACGGTGATAGTAAGGCACTTTTAACCAGTTGTGTGTGGATCTGCATGACAGTAAGCAGTGGTTATTATTTTGGAGGCTCAGTATGGGTCATGTAACTATGCATTAGAAGACAATACTATGCAAACAAGGTGGAAAATAGTGAATCCCGTTTATCCCCAGGGTGTGATGCAGATCCCAAGAGTGTATGTGTATAGATAGTCGGGTGCAGGACTCGAATATAGGTAAAAGCATGGGGGGGGGGGGTCAGGCATACTGTACGTACATTGAGTCCTGCGTCTCGGGATTGCTCCTGCCTTAGCACCCCTAAGCTAGGGGTGTGTCTATACCTGCCTAGTGCATTTGGGAGGGGCAACAGCAGTAGGAGAGTAGTCAAGGTGAACAAACTGCACAAACAGGTGATAATTAGCACAATCAGCAGATTACAGGCCCATCCAGGCCCAGAACACTACGATAAAGTGAGCAAGCACCATACACATGGGTTTTTTACACACTCTACACCAAACAATCCAACAAAATGAGAAGGGCTGCAGCAGGCAGCATAGACCAACATGTGCATGAGGCTGAGGGTGGTGAGCATGTGATTGCTGCCGAACAACCCTCAGTGAGGAGACAGACAAGACTTTACAGACCCAGGGTAACCTACCAGGGGCTACATGAGCTGGAGATAGTGGAGCACTATGGGGTGAACAGAGACCTCCTACAGCAGATTGTTGAGCTGTGCAGGCCACACCTGACGCATCAAACAGGCCGAGGGAAACCCATCCCAGTGGATACCAAGGTATGTGTAGGCCTAGGTATACTAACCACAGGTATTTCCCAAAGGACAACTGGGGATCTCATGGGGATCTCACAGGCATCTGCATCCAGAGTATTCCACCAGTTCCTAGATGCCACCAGTTCCTAGATGCCATGTCACCACATGCCAGTGAGCATGTACATTTCCT